>NC_051065.1:75114220-75124220 GCF_004664715.2 Peromyscus leucopus | reverse complement strand
ATACCCCTGATGGGAAGGTCAACATACCTACCTGCAGGGAATCATGGAGGTGGGCTAGTCTAGCTGACTTGAGTGGTATGCAACCTAGGTTTTTCAGGTTAGAGTCCATGCCTGCTGGGGCGCTGTGTGCCTTTCAGTTCCTGAGAAACCAAGCCTGATTGACATTCTCTCCAACCATAATCAGCAACTCTGGCTCAGTAAGTAAGCACTGGCACTTGCATCTTCCTTCATTGGTATTTATAACTTTGAGACTGCAAGGGGGAAAGATGTGCAAATGGAATCATCCACCCCTAAAGTTCCCTTTTCTGCCCTATAAAACGCCCAAGTCCCTTGTGCTTCAGCATGAAGCCTCCACTCCCACAGAGAGACTGCTGCCCTTCATTATTTGAATAAGTGACAATCTGCTTCTGCAGAGGTCTGTCTCCCTCTTAACCTCCATCAATCCCAATCAAACAATGGCCATCACTACTGCTGCCATTGGCTACCTGGAGCCAGCTAGCAAGAAGGCCATCCACCTGCCTAAATGTTCTAGCTACTTGTCACCATGGGGTGGGGGATAGCACTGTGGCTTGGACCCTGGGTGTCTGACTACCAATAAACACCAGAGAAACCTGCCCTTCATCATGTATAAGTCTGCTGTCCTGTGCCCAAGTCCAAGGTCCCATAGGCCAGTGAGGAGTGAAAGGAAGAGAAGAAGGAAAGAGGGAGCCAGTGACTGCTGATAAAGACACAGAATTAGAGAAGAGAGGGGAGAAAAGCATTCTAGGCTCCTCTGAGGTTATTCATCCTCTCTGAGGAGCTGCTGTGAAGGAGTTCAGTGCACAACTTTAGTGTGTCTCGATGCATGAGCATTTTCTTGTGTCATGGTGCTAACTGCTTTCTAACCTCAGCTCATGACCAGATTGTTCTGTCACAGAATCTCAAGTAGCAGGTACCACCTTAAATGATTCTTAAATGTCTGACCTGTGACTGCAGTTTGATGTGGCTCCTTTCAGGCAGCCCCAGAGTGAGTTGAAAGTTTGAGATTAGAAGTGTAGATCTAACTGAAATTGGCAGGCATTGAGTTTGGTGGGTATCCACCAGGATTTCTAGGTTTTCATGTCCTGGAAGTGGGCCAGAGCTGGGAGGAAATGTAAAAGCTCAGTTGGCCTTTGCAAAAAGAGTGGGACTTTTGTAGTTTCTTTGCACAGTGAGGTTTTTTCCTTGCATATTTGCATAGCAGTTTTCTCCTAAAAGCTATATCTATCATTTGCTAGCCTTAATGGAGGCAGGGGGTGACTGGGTGGGAGGAGGGAGGAGGGAAAAAGGAGGAGAGAGGAGGGAGGATGGAGGAGGAAGGGGGGAAGCCCAGTCTTTCCCATGCTTATTTTACAATTTTTTTTATGTTGCAAGTGTTTTTCATACAATATATTTCAATCACACGTTTCTGCTCCCCCAGCTCCTTCCAGATTCTTCCCACTCACCTAACTCCATGCCCCTTCTGGTTCTATCTCTTTAAACAAATAAAAGCAAACAAACAAAAACAGAAACACACACACAATATAATATCTTCACAAAAACACAAAAAAATGTAAACCAAAATATACAAGCAAAAGATCAATAAAACAAAACACGCTCAAACAAAGCAAAAGGAGGCAAAAAGTCTACCAAAAACCAGAGTTCATTTTGTGCTGACCATCTATCTACTCCTGGGTATGGGGTCTTCCCTGGAGTGTGATTAACATACCCAAGGAAATTCTGTTGGAGAAAACTATTTTCCCTCTGCCAGAGGTATCAACTGCAGCTTCTTGGTTAGGGGTGAGAACCTGTGTCTGCTTCCCCCTCTCAGGGTTGGGACCCTATCTGGCTTGAACCTGTGCAGGCCACAGTCTCTGTGAGTTCATATGTGCATCAGTCCCATTGTGTCTGGAATACACTGTTTGGTGTCATCCATCCCCTCTGGCTCTTACAATCTTTCTACCTCTTTTTCTGTATAGATCCCTGATCCCTGAGGGGAGGGGTTTGATAAAGGGGTTTGAGCCTATGTAGGACTGAGTGTTCCAAAGTCTTTTTGTACATTGTTCAGTTGTGGATCTCTGTGTTAGTTCCTATCTACTGCAAGAAGAAGCTTCTCTGATATTGGCTAAGCAAGGCACTGATCTATGGGTATAACAGAATGTCTTTAGGGGGCATTTTATTGCTATGTTTCTTTAGCAGAGCAGTAGTATTTGGCTTTCCCTTAGGCCTATGGCCTATCCTGTGGTGATATATTGTGTACCCTAATAAAATTTGCCTGAAGATCAGAGGATAGCACAAGTCACCAGATTAAACATAGAGGCCAGGCAGTGGTGGCACACACTTTTAATCCCAGCACTTGGGAGGCAGAGATCCATCTGGATCTCTGTGAGTTTAAAACCACCCTGGACTACATGAGATTGACTCAGTCTAGGAGAGAAAAAGAGCCAAACAGTGGTGGCACACACCTTTAATCCCAATACTTGGGAGTCACATGCCTTTAATCCCAGCACTTGAGATATCATGCTTTTGCTTGGGAAGCTCACATGCCTTAATCCCAGCACTAAGAAGAAAGTGATATGGCTGGGCAGAAAAGGTATATAAGGCACGAGGAGACAGGAACTAAAATCCCTTTCTGCTGAGGAATCAAGCTTTTTCAGCTGGACCCCTTTCATTGGAGGACTCAGAGATATTAAGTCAGAGGATTGGTGGAGTTGGCGAGGTGAGACGTGGCAGTGGCTTGTTCCTTTGTCTCTCTGATCTTTCAGCATTTACCCCAATATCCGGCTCCGGGTTTTTTTTTTTTTTTTTTAATTGAAAGTCCCTTTAAGATTCGAGTTACACTATCCATTGTCAGATTATTGGTCACCCTAATAGTTCCAGGCATGACTTCTATCTTATGGCCTTAAATTCAGTCAAAGAGTGGTTAGTTACTCCTACAACATTTGTGCCACTACTACTACATCAACATATCTCACAGGAGGACACTGTTGTAGTGTGCAGGGTTTGTAGCTGGGTTGATGATTACCTTTTGCCTCTGGCAGCATGCAGAGTACTTTTTAGTACCATAATTGTTAGTAGGAGTGAAGCCTCTAGTTAGGCACCAGCTTCACTTCTCTATGTCTGATGAGATACGTAAGTGTTGTCTTCAGCAATGAGGCTTTACTATTTGTTAGTGGAAGCCACAATAACCTTTGTTACATTTGGACCCTTAGCTTTGCTCTCCAGTCTCATCCAACTGTTTATGGTTGTCTGCATTTCTGTGAAAGAAAAGATCTGCTAAGGTCCTGAGGTACAACAAAGGAAGAAGGGGTGTTGATGATGAGGGACACCTCTTATCCTCAAGGTCAAGCATGATATAATTTCTAACCATTAGCTTTCCATTGCTAGCTACGCTGTGTTTGGAATCCCCTGTTTACTAGGTGTCATTAGGGTCTTGAGGATGTATTCATTTATCTGTAGATTGCTACATACTTAATGTTCTGTGGGAATATAGCTTCCTTGTGGCTAATATTTTAAAATGGTGTTTTGATAGCTGCGTCTCACCTTTTCTGCTCTGTTTCAATAGGAGCAAATCTGAAAACCATTGGAGGGCGACAACTTCAACAGGAATCACAGTCTGATATGTTGTTTGCAGGAAAGCCATTAATCCTCTTGGATAGTAGTTTCCTCATTTTTAAAGTTAAAATAATATTTCATGCCTTTCCTACTCTACAGTATTCTCTGGAACTCAGATTGTAACACTCTAACTTAAATTGCTCTTATATTAAGTAGGTATGGTGGCATTGTCCTGTAATCCCTATACTAGGGAGGCAGAGGTATTGTTATTGAACCTGTTTCCAAATTAGGGCAGGTCACCTCTTTTCAATAAGCCAATTAAAAGAGCCAAATTAAAGGTTGAAAGCAGATTTATTAAAAGTGGCCACATGGAGAAGAGGGGCAAAGAGATTTAGAGACTGCCCCCTCCCAAGTGTATCCTGAGGTAAGATCGAAATTTACATAGAGGGTCAAGGACATACATATCTAAGCAGTCTCAGTCAAGGTGTGGTTCTCGAACTGTTGACCCATCACTGTTTGAGCTTCAGTCTTATCCTATAAGGTTGTCTGCTAAGTTGTTAGAAATGAGTGAAATGTCTTTCATAGAGACAAGTTCTCTCTTTGTCTGATACTCTTCCCTTCTTCTAGCATGAGAATCCTGTGGAAATTCCCGTTTGTGTGTGTGTGTGTGGTCCATTGTTCTAATGGTCTGGTTGAGAGACATGAGTGTCTCTGTAGAATATCTTCATTTCCATCATACTCACTATAGAAGGAGTATCATCAGAGTTCAGACTAGCCTGAGCTGCATAATGAATCCAAGGTCAATCTGGATTTCACAGGCTCATTAATGCTTCCTTTTAAAAACCCTGTGATTTGTCATTGGTTTTAACTAGCTTCACGGTCAGCATCTCATGAGGGCAGTGAGAACGGGAAGGGCCTTATTTATTCTTCTACAGAATTGCCTGGAGAGTTTCTCTTGGTAATTGCAGTTGGAAGTGTGATATTTAATTAGTAGAGAACATTGAGTCAGGTAAGAGGCATCATGTGTCACCAACAGAGTGAGAAAGGGCTGGGGGAGAAGTGATGTGCTCAGCGGTACTGTTTGGTGCAGGTATCTTGTAGATCCAGATTGACTGTGCAAATCATCAAGACCATGACTGTAGAAGCAGAAGGGGGTTCCTACTGTGAAGAAAGCCCCAGACACACACACTTTCTTCTATACACTTGACATCTAGGAAAGTAAATGGTAAGTCCTGAGAGAGGAATGAACACCTTGCCTAAGGAAGCCTGGCTTCTGATACCCAGTGACTAGGGCCTGGGGATTATACCATTTGTTCAAGTTATCTAGAAACACAGAACCAATAGAACATACAAGTGTATTATTAAAAGTTGTTTATCAGATTGGCTTACATGATAGGAGCTGGCTATCTAACAATGGCTGTGTGAGACAAAAAGCCAGATAATTGCATAGTCAAGAAGGTGGATTCCTCAGTAGTCCAAACCCAGCACTCAGTATAGGCCTGGAGGTTCCCTGGGGAGTTGCCAATATTGAGCGTATGCTGAAAGACTGAAGAAGCTAGTGTTTGGTGTCACTGGATGATGGCACAGTGACAGATACACTCACTGAGAAGAGAGAGTGACTTTTAGGGATGCTCATGCTATGTTCCTTCAGTTTCTTTTCATCAGTCTGTCAGCTGGATGAAAAGAGACTCCCGCGGTCAGAGTGGGTCTCTACTCCCCTTTCACTGTCCCACGGATAAATCTTTCCTGCAATGTCCTCACAGAACTGGGCCCCACCATTCCTAGATGTTTTTTAGGGTAGTCAGGTTGACAACTAGGACCAAGCACAACACACTGGTCCTGTGGCTTTTGGAGCAAAGAGAAAAGTGTGAAGAGTTGAAGAGAGCTCACAACAGCTTGAAGTCTAGTTTCTTACTTTATATAGAAGAGGCCAGAGGGGCCTTTGACTTGCCGAAGGAATTCATGGGTTGTGCTGGACCATGGCTGAAGTCATTGGAACCTTCTCTGCGCCTCTGTCTCTATGCTTGAGCTGTCTGGAGAGTGAATCCTGGTAATGGCCATATGGTTGGTTGTGGTTGAGTTGCCCTGGAGAAAATGATCTTTTCCTTTCCAGCAACTGTCTGAAGCCACTTGTGTCTGGGAGCAATTACGCTTCTCTGTGGAACCCTGGAGATGCATTTACAGTTTATTTCCAAAGAGCCAGCTCTTCCCCACAGGTGCAGTTCTCCTTGGAGTGATGTCTTGTCCAGACCTGAGCTCCTGGCACTTAGGGGAAAGATGATGCTCTGGAGCCAAGAGGTATGAAAGGAGCAGGAGGAGGGGCTTAGCTTGGACAGAATGCTAGATTACGTAAAGAGGGCCAAGGAAGGAATTTAAAAGGGTGAAGTGGGGCTCTGGCTTCGATTTCTTGCTCTTTCTCTTATCAGTGGTGTGATTTTCGAAGTCATTTAATGTGTCTAAGCCTTAATATACTTCTCTGTAAAGTGGAATGATGATATGCACTTCAGGGTTACATGGGAACAAGGTGAGTTAATGTATTTGCGGGGGTGTTTACCTATATTCTGATGTCCAGGAATCCTTGGCAAATGAGCGCCAGCAAAAACCGATAAAAGTGACATTAAAGTAACACTATTTGTGTGTGTGTGTGTGTGTGTGTGTGTGTGTGTGTGTGTGTGTGTGTAGGAAACCGTGGAAAATAACTTTACCTTTGAGCTATCAGTTCATTCTAAGTGGCCCCAGAAAGTATGTACATGCAAAAGATAACAGAAGTCCTTTATCGCTTGGGCACAGAGGCAGTCATGATTGGTTACCCCTAGTTTTGGCTCTCTTCTTTCATTGTTGCTCAACTAGAGATTTATTTTTCATTGAATTTCTTCTCCTTCCTTCCTTCCTTCCTTCCTTCCTTCCTTCCTTCCTTCCTTCCTTCCTTCCTTCCTTCCTTCCTTTCTTTCTTTCTTTCTTTCTTTCTTTCTTTCTTTCTTTCTTTCTTTCTTTTTAGACAGGGTCACATGGAGCCCAGGCTAGCCTTGAACTCACTATGTATCTAAGAACTATGTATCTGAGGACAACCTTGAATTCCTTCTTCTTCTGAGTATTAAGATTACAGATTTCTTCCTCTGTCCCTGGCTAATGAAGTCAAGGATTCAGCCCAGGGCTTTGTGCATGCTAGAAAAGCACTCTACCAAATGAACACCATCCCCTAGCCCTCCCTCCTTTCCTCCCTTCCTCCCTCCCTTCCCCATCTCTCCCTCCCTTTCTCCCTCCCTCCCCTCCTTTCTCTTTTATTTATTTATTTTTTTGAGATAATTTATCAAAATCCCTCAGGCTAGTCTTGGTTTTCTGGACTCAGATGATATTCCTTCTTTGTTCCTGGGTATCTGGAACTACAAAGCCATGAAGGGACCAAGATTCTGCCCAATTTGGGTTCAAGTGATAGGTTGCAGATGGATGTTGCAGAGTAACAAGAAACTCTTGGGAATAATGGAGTGTCATTCTAGGCCTGGCCAATCCATGAGAGAGGTGTGTACAGGTCTAACCAATACATATACAAATGCAAACTACTGAGTCCAAGTTGCAACTAGGCTTTGCAGAGGATATGGCTCCTTTAAGAGTTTCTGCCTGCTGGTGAGCCTTTGACCAGCCAGTATGTTAAGTAGGAACAAAAAAACTAAGTAAAAATGCCTGCTGCAGTATAAACACTAGCATTTTAGAACTCTAGAAAGGTTGAATACAGTTCTTGGTCAAGCACCTCTGACTGGACTGTGAGCTTTAGGCCTGACTTTCCTGACCTGAGAAGTGGGCAGAGTCAGCTGAGATTTGCTCACAGAGGATCCAGATATAGGTTAGCAGTTTAAAGGTTTGCTCACATGGTCAAAAAATGCTAAAAGATATGCAGTAAAAGAGGTCCAAATGAAAAAGCCTCTTAATAGGTACCAGTGTGTTTTACAATGTGCATAGGCTTAAGAAAGAAAGAAAAGGGATATGGACAGTTATAGAAAGAAACAATAGTTTAGAAATAATAAAGTAAAGTCTATAGAGAGAGTAAAAGTAATATGAAAAAAAAAAAGCCACCTAAGATGGGAAATACGCAGGAAGTCTGGATCCTGGATGTTATTGTGGTGATTCTGAATTTTTAAATGTTGAGAAGCTAACAACAGCTGCTAAGAGACAGGGGCTTGTGAACTGGACTGCAAAACTGAACCAACCTAGACACCTTAGGGCTGTCTTAACTTTCAAAAAAGAAGTCAAAAAATACATTTGTCAAATGGAAATAAAAAATGCTTTGGAATTTTGTTCCCACAGGAGAGGAGAGGTTGTGGATTCCTTCAGGAATAATATGGATCAGGTGTGATCAAGGGAGATCTCCTGAATCTTGACAGGTGATATCTATCAGCAAAGATTATAGCTGGTCTTCCCAGGAATTGGCCATTATCTCAAAATTTTCTCAGGGACCCTAAAGATACTACATCCATAGACAGCAGGAAGAAGTTTGGAGAATACTACACCTACATTCCCAAGGACTGGGGTGGGTGGTCTTTGGTTATTTGGTGGGTTATAAATGTTTGTCATCATTTAGGAGAATATAGTACATTGATACAAATTTAAAGGTTTTTTTTTTTTTTTGGTTTTTCGAGACAGGGTTTCTCTGTGTAGCTTTGTGCCTTTCCTGGAGCTCACTTGGTAGCCCAGGCTGGCCTCAAGCTCACAGAGATCCGCCTGCCTCTGCCTCCCCAGTGCTGGGATTAAAGCCCTCCGCCACCACTGCCCGGCTAAAGTTATTTTTGTTACACTGTATATATGTTTTGGCTCTTGTTTAAGGTATTGTATGTATGCAGTTCATTTAAAAATGTAAGGTAAAATATAGTTTTTGAAAGCTATTATTATGAACTATTTAGGATAACCAAGAAAAACAGGTTAGTAGTCATTTATGATGGTCAAATTTGTTGATATGTTAGGCATATTTTCAAGATCATATAGAGATATAGTTTAGATAGAAAAATGGTTTTCAAACACTGGCAGCATGTTGTATGAACTGGACATGCAGAATCCACAGGAAAGTGACCGTTGAACTTTGCCAAAACAACATGGGATGGTCCTTTAGGGTTCCTGCTTCACAAAAGAAACTGCCAGATATTCTTCATGACACAGAGGAAAGTGATTGATAAACTTTACCAATATAGGCAGGACAGTCTTTCAAATTTCCTGCTTCATTGAAAAGTCTGCCAGATACTATGGGCCTGTTGGCTAAAGATAGATACCCCAATGTTGCAGAAGAACTTTGGGTGACTGTCCAGGCAATCAGATGTCTCTGTTATTTCTACAGTTTTTAGGAGTTGTTTGCAATGTACTTTTTGTTTATTTATGTAATATATCCTTCTGGAACCTTTGATGAAATTGAAGACTAGATAGTTATAGTTGCAGTTTTCCTTAGGAAGTAAATTAGGTATAAAATTTTGGATTTACATAGATGAGATAGACTGTGGAGTATTTTCTTTAAATTTACCAGACAAAAATGAATTGGAATTCAGTACATTGTGAATGCAATCTTTACTTGATAATTGTCCTTATTGTATACAGTCTTACTATGTTAAATTTAAAACCTTTCATTTTTTGTTTAGAAAAAAAAGGGGGAAATGTTGAGGAATATTATTTTAAAGTGTGTTACTTTTGTTTATGTTGTGTTTAACTCTGTGAAGCTGTGTTACTGTGCCTGTCTAGAATACTTGATGGTCTAATAAAGAGCTGAATGGTCAATGGTGAGGCAGGAGAAAGGACAGGCAGGGCTGGCAGGCAGAGATAATTAATAGAAGGAGAAATCTGGGAGAAGGAGATCAAGGAACAAGAGAGGAAGGAGGACGACTTCAGGGGCTAGCCACCCAGACACCCAGCTATACAGACAGACTTGGAGTAAGAAGGAAAGAAAAGGTATACAGGAATAGAGAAAGATTAAAGCCCTGAGGCCAAAAATAGATGGGGATAATTTAAGTTAATAAAAACTGGCTAGCAACAAGCCAAGCTAAGATTGAACATTTATAACTAAGAATGAGCCTTTGTGTGTGATTTATTTAGGAGCTGGGTAACAGGCCCCCCCAAAGAGCAAAAACAACCAGCTACAATGAAGGGATCATGGAGGTTTGTGACAAGGCTCCAGAAAGCAGCAGAGGCTAGGCAGTGTGTGGCGGGTTGACATCCCTAAAAGGCCTCGAGAGTGAAGTGTAAGTTGTAGTAGAGACTGTGGGATGTCGTACATACCAGGGATGTGGGGTGTCTGTCAAGGAAAGTGACAGACACCAAGTGGATCTGGCCCAAGTGGAAGACTGTGTATTTTGCGGGCCACAGAACTGGATGAATGAAGATATTAAGTTATGTTAGGTCTAGATCAGTGGTTCTCAACCTGTGGGCCATGACCTCTTGGGGTCTAATGACCCCTTCACAGGTGTCTGTGAGT
>NC_051065.1:75077849-75113720 GCF_004664715.2 Peromyscus leucopus | reverse complement strand
GTTTTTCTTTTGTTAGTTATAACCTTTTGCTTTTTTTCTTTTTATTAAAATAGAAAAGGGGAAATGTGGTGGTAATCTAATTGTACTGAAATATTATTTTGATTGTATGTTAATAAATAAAGTTGTCTGGGGGTCAGAGCTATTAGAGCCATAGCAAGAGTGTGGCGGTGGTGGCACACGCCTTTAATCCCATAAGATCTCTGTGTGTTCAGGGATACAGTCAGCATTGGAGACATATGCCTTTAAGACCTAGGGGGCTGTACATTCAGACAGTGACGAGGCAGTCATGTGTTTGGGTTTACAACCAATGAGAAGGCAGAACGACATACTATAAAAAAACGAACCGACAGGAAGTAGGTCTCTTTTCGCGAAGCTGGGACAGCAGGAGGAAGGGTGAGATTTTAGCTCTGAGCTCTGACCTCTCGGCTTTCTCTTTTACATTGTTTCTGTGTTTCTTATTTAATAAGACAGTTGGTTACATCAATAGGTGTCACCTAAGACCATCCTGCATATCAGATACTTACGTTATGATTCATAACCATGGCAAAATTACAGTTGTGAAGGAGCAACGAAATAATTTTGTGGTTGGGGGGGTCACCACAACATGAGGAGCTGTTTTCAAGGATCACAGCATTATGAGGGTTGAGAACCACTGCTATAGATGATGTACTGGACACTGGACAAGGGGCTTCTGGGTTTGATGCTCAGCCTCCTAGGCTTTAGTTTTGCTTTGGTCTGATCTTTCTTGCTTGCCTCTGCTCCTCCCTTTTGGAATGGGGTGCCTACTTACACTGTTATTGTATGTTGGAAGTATGTAATTTTTTTTTTTTTTTTTAGATTTTAAAGGGATGCACACTCAAAAGATTAGTTTGACTCTTAGAAGCGACTTTGAACTTCTGAATTGGGGTAGAAATTGCAAGACTATGGGAGCTTTTGAAATTTGACTGATCTGATTTTGCATTTTGAGATGGTTGTGAGCCCATGGGGGCTAGAGGCAGAATGGTGTGTCTTGAATGTAAAGTGTCCTTGAATGACTCATGTGTTTGTATACGTGGTCTCCAGCTGGTGGTATAATGAGAAAAGTAGCTGGTGTAATCTTTTTTTTTTTTTCCTTTTGGCTATAGTCTTTTAAAACAAAGTTCTGTCAATATACCAGTTTATCTGTAAATATATATATCTTTAAAATACACATTTTTTTTTTTTTACAGAGCATTACTAATAGAGGATTAGGATTAATTGTAGAACAGGATTGAGTCAAAGAACCAAAGGATATCAGGTTAGAAGTAGTTTTTATTGTTTAGTGCACAGTCTGCATTCAGATTTACCCAGTAGTCTCAGAAACCATCTTTTTATAGGAATTTGTGTGAACTGGCATATAAGCCAGGTCTACTGATTGCATTTACTTGCTATCAAAACAAACCTTTGGTCAGAGATGCTAGTGGGACATGGTTGTTGTAAATCTGCCTGTTTATAGAGAGAACCAACCTGAGATATGGAAAGAGCAAAGGGCTGGAGAATCACAGGCTTTACTAAAAGGTGTAGGACTTCTTCAGTTTTGTGTTTGGAACTATTCCCTCCTGCAGTGGATCCTGAGAAATGACCAAAGCAATGATGACACCTCAAACCCAGCCTTTGGGTCAATTTATTTAAGTGGGGACTGATTGGAACCTCTGTGCCCAGCACTCTCTCATGTCATATTTGTCGATCACTGTTTCGGTGTTAGCACTGTATTCTGGACAGCACAGAGACAGCAGCTGAAGTGAGTGGAAGACACACACATGCTGTTTATGGAGAAGGATTCTGTGGGTGCACAATGGGAAGGGGATCATCAGGGACGGCCTTCCTCCAGAAGAAACTGCTGCGCTGCTAGTGTACACTCACCTGCTAAGGGAAAGGCACCCCAGAGAGTGGGAATAGACTTTTTTTAGGGAGTAAAACTTTCTAAAATGCAACATTAGTCTCAAATAACAGTGTTTTAGGAGTAAAACAGTAGGTGTTTGCTCCATGAAAAAAATTCCATTTTATCTATAAAAAAATATGCTTTTGGATTTTTAATGGGGATGAGTTTGGCAATGGCAACTTTTGGAAACCGGCTGGGCTTTGTACTTGTTCATCCTCTCCTGCCTTCTGCCATGTTCAGGAAGAACAAACTGTGTCCGGCAGATCTAAAACTTTTATTTCTTTCTCAGTCTTCCTTTAACATCTCTGAAGCTCTTCCTTGACTGATAAAGATAAAAACAAAGTATAATGTTAAACATTCCCATTTTATTTCTGAGACAGGTTTTTCTCTGGGCAGTCCTAGCTGTCCTAGTACTCACTCTGTAGACCAGGCTGGCCTTGAACTCAGAGATCTACCTGCCTCTGCCTCCCAGTTGCTAGGATTAAAGGCATGTGCCACCATGGCCTGGCCCATTTTTTCTTTTTAACTTTGGGTTTTGATTATTTATTTATCATGAGTCAGTGATTCTTGATAGAATAGGTGACCTGGCTTCTGGTTTAAAGCCAAACCTAAGTGACAGCTTTGAGAATATTTTAGGGAGCCTCAATATTCTCCCTGCTGTTCCAAGAGAGAAAGAGTTAATCAATTCTAATGGAATCACTATCACCCAAATGGTGGTACCTAGGAATTTTGTGAATTGACTGACAATGTAGGTGGCCTGCAACATGGGAAGTGTACTCATATTCTCACTGAAGTGGCTCTACAAAGTTTGATGGACACAACTTGATGCAGCATAGGAGATACAGGATACAGTGTCAATCCTGTACTCAGGGGCTTGTACTATCTAGGTCATGGTCACTAGCTGTTAGAAACTAGTCTCAAAAAAAAAAATGATCACACAAGGCAAGGCAGAAAGTTTTATTTCTGCAGAAGAATGTGCAGACAAGCCAAATCAGGCAGGCAAGCACATCCACCAGGGATCTTCAAGAGTTCCTATGCCTCACTCTGAGTGCCTTACATTCTTATGCAATTGGTTAGCTTAAGGTGGCTCAACTTTTAGAACAGGACACTGTTAGTTATTTAGCTGCATTGTGTTCTTACCCTGCAAGGAAATGTCATGAAACACGACAGAATCCGCTTGTAAGAGTTTATTAGAGATAAAGGGATAGAGAGTGCGCAGGCCTGTGGGAGAGACACGTGCGTGGAGAAGAGGAAGAGAAGAGAGAGAACCAGGAACATGGCGCTCTGCTTAAAAACCGGCTGGGGGCGTGGCCAGGTCACATCACTACTCCACTCATGTGCGTAGATCACATGGTCACGTTGCACGCTTACGTGGCCATGTAACGTCACGGATCCTGGTTACGCGAGATGCCTTGACCCGGAAATGGCTATCTTGACCTGGAACTGGCTAGGCAGAGGTGTCCAGGTCCGCTGGGTATCCTGGTTACGAGAGATGCCCTGACCTGGAAATGCCTATCCTGACCTGGAATTGGCTAGGCGGAAGTGTCCGCCTGGTATATGTGACCGTGGGGGCGTGTTGTGAACCCTTCAGACACAACTTTGAGAATCTACTTTGATGTTAGGAAAATGCTGACTGGGGAGGATTTTTGCCAGATGTTCTTTAAAGTTTTGCAAAGTTCTTTAAAGATGGAACTTCCTTTATCTAATTTAACCCTTTGATAGAAAAGATGGCACACTTCCCACACAGTTAAGTGATTTTTTAGTATAACCATCCTAAACATGGTATGCACAACAGATCAGTAAGGTGCTATTTTTTATTGCTTTCCATGTCACTTAGAATATCCATAAGCAAATACATTACACATTGAAGAAAAATACGTATGATACTTGTTAAAGAATATTACGGTAAACCATATAGAAGGACTATCAGAGTAGCAAATGAGGTTTTACAGTATGGACAAAAGATTGGGTTCAATTTTAGGTATAATATGCAAAGACAAGAATTTATCAGCAAGAAGAGAGTTAGAATTCTGACCCAGATTTCAAAGCCCATGCTCCTAACCACTGTGCTACCTCGTGGCCTAACTGGACACAAATACTCAACTAAATATGGAGCTTATAATAGCTGCCTTTTCATATTCACAGGATTAGTGTATTTAATTGCTTTTATTCTGTCTCATTCCAAGTTGGGTTTAGAGAAGATCTGAGAAATTAAGTCAGTTCTAAGAGAGTGTTTCCAAAGATACTGAGGGAAAGGAAACAGACATTCACTTTGTACCTATTTGTATCAGATACAATGGCAGAAACCTTCACAGTTGTAAGAATTAACACATAGTAAATGCCAATCATCCATTTGGTAAAGTCCTTGGATGGCTGGACAAACTCTTGACCATTTTACTCCCTGATGCTTTTCATAGGTCCAGGAGGAGTGTGAATGGGATGTGACCTGAAACTGTAGCAACTGCTACAGGAATTAGCAGTTGGGTGGGGAAAATGGTTTTTAAGAGCACTACTGTATCTTCTAGGAGCAGAAAAAATGTTGCCCAGAAAAAGGAGGGAGGCATCTTCTCCAGAGAGTAGCTCATTGGGGAAATCACCTGCAGGTGATCTTGCTAAAATTATCCAGCTCTTTTGTACAACACAGTCTTCCTAGTAGAGATCACTGCCTCATATGCCATAGAATATTTTAGAACTTCCTCCTCTGATAGGTAAACACGACAAGTTTTGAGTTTTTGAATCCCCAGCCCTTGGGAAATGTTCCTGAGATGAGAGCTGATGTGTAAAGGCTTTATTTATTTTTTTATTTTTTTTCCCTTGTGGCTTGTTCCATATCTCACCCTCCTCAGATAAACAATGCAGCAAAATTATCTGGTCTATTGTGCAAAGGGGTTTGTGATAGGCAGATATATCAGGGTATTAAGAAATCAGTTACGTGCAAACAGGTCTGTTTCAGTCGTTAGTAAAATATACCCTATCAGACTGTCAGGTTTATCTCACTCTGTATGTGAGGACTGGGCCTTTCTTAATTCCCTAGGAGCTTCCTAACCTCATGTGTCTTGATTTAATGGAAATGTTCTTCCCAGCTATCGAAGATACACTGACTTCGGCTTTAACTTTGTACTTGATTTAGGTCTTGGTGGTGTTGGTCCCAGTTGTCTAAGACAGCAGTGTGCTTCTCTCTTCGTCTCTCAGCTTCCATACATATAGAATATGAGACCCAGTGAGGGTGGAAATAGGTCTCTTGAGCCTGAAGGAGGAAAGCAGGTGCCTGAACACCTCCAGAAGACTGTTTTGTCTTTTGTTTTTTTACTTTGTAAACAGAGAGCAAAATGGATTGACATTGTCTGCCCAAGAGATTCCCACAGGGTAGCAGTGTGCAGGGTGTGTAGCATTGAACCTGGTGTCTTGTGTTCAGTGAGTGATTCGGGTGCAGGTTGCATTGTCAACTGGAGCAGTGAGGAGCCCTCCGCCTGGTAATGCAAAAGGAACGTATTCTCTTGGGGGTCTGAGGACCTTTCTTGAGAACACCCCTCTTCCTACCTCCCCAGACTCACCCATATCTGCACCATTTCTGTCACTGGGGGTGAAAGTAGGTCCATGAGCAGGGCAATGGGCTTTAGAGGGTTTCAGGTCACCAAGGTTGCCAGCACCAGGAAATAGTGCCGTAAGTTCTGAGGCTGGACCAGTGAAACAGAGCTGCTTTCCCATTCACAGGCTATGCTCCAAGTTTCTATGTTCTCACAAACATGAGCGGGTTGTATCTGGAGTATGACCAAGGTTGACAGGGAAGACAAGGCTCTTTCTCATCTTCGGTGGGAATAAGGATGGGAATGGAGGCCCATTCCTGCCTCCTGCCCTCCTGTCTCTGGGTAAAGGCAATGTAGCCTGAACCAGGACCTGAGTCTCTTGCTACCATTCCTTGCCAGCATTATAATACTGCTCTGAGCATGAAATGAGATGTATACCATGTGCCCTATGGTAGGTCATACATACACATGGCTCTCCTCTATTCCAGATGCACTGCCAGGGGCAGCTCAGGGTACGCTGTGAAGTGGCTGTTCCTCCTCTGCTGCTGCTGTTTGCATCCAGACAGCATCTAGGTAAAGTAGACACCAGGGCACACTGAGAGTGGGGAGAAGATGTTGAAGACACAGAAACAGAGGAGTCTGCCTGTGGAGTGGGCTCTGGGGTTGATAGTGGAAGCTGTCAATGTTCCCTGCAATATTCTCTTGGTCCACCCTGTAGGTCATTTGTACCTTGGATGGACTGTTTCCATGTCATTACCAGTGACTGCTTCCTTAAGTGCAGTGTTCTGATTAAAGCTTTTCTCTGGCCTTCTAAGTGTGTTATGCCTGGAAATGCTGTGGAATTAATGTCCCTAGGAGCAACTCCTAAGGGTCAGGGAGTTGACGGATAGAGAGTTCAGTTTTGTTTCTTGACAGAAGTTGGCTCTAAGCTGCACACTACACAGTCTAACATAAGACTCCTAGTGGGACTGAGTCACAGTTGTCCACAGCAGCACAGTGCCCTTACTGTTTGCTGTAAGGTCTAAGACTGCCCTTTTGGGTGAGAGATACATTACAGGAGTTCTTAACACCATAGGAAGACTAGGTGGGAGCACCGCAGAGAACTCAGGCCCACAAGGTAATATGAAGGCTCTTCTCTTACAGGTTTCAGAGAGAGAGGGCAGAGATTCTATGCCATGTGGTTGGTGAGAAGCCTATAATGATGGTTATGATGTGTAACCATCAACTTCTCCAGGTTCAAGTTTTTTCACAGCCTCATAAAAGCATGCATGCTTATGATACATGCTTTCCCTGTAGTCCGTGCCCAGCATTTTTGTGTGGGTTCTGGTGAATGAACTCAGATATTCATGCTTACAAAGGCAAGTACTTTACTGACTAAGCCATTGCCTAGCCCCTGGTACCTCCAGAATATCCAGAATGGAAAAGTTCCTACTGAAAGGAAGCAGCTTAGTGGCTGTCAGGAGGTAAGGCCATGGGAAACGAGGAGTGACTATTGAATGGGTGCAAGTCTCTCTGTGTAGCCTTGGCTGTCCTGTGACTCTGTAGACCAGGTTGGCCTTGAACTCACAGAGATCTGCCTGCCTCTGCCTCCAGAGTGCTGGCATTAAAGGCATGTGCTACCACTGCCCAGCCAGGTACAGGATGTTTTTATGAGGCTGTGAAAAAACTTGAATCTGGAGAAGTTGATGGTTACACGTCATAAAAGCATGAGCCACCATAGAATTGTACATGTGGAAATGATTAGTTATGTGAATGTTATCTTAATGGAAACAGCCACCATCACCACCACCACCATACAAACCCCACTACCAGTGACAACTAGGAAGGTTTTTAAAAACTGTGATTCCACTCCCACAGTTCCACATTCTGATTTGCCTGTTGGAGGGCATGCTGCACGCTTTCTTTACATAGGTGTGAGGTGACTGCCTGGCTTGGGATGACTCATCACCATTTATTAAGCAACTTGGTGGCTGGAAACAGTGCATTTTGGGGATTTGCTGATTATTTCTTTGCAGTCTTAATGGGGAGCTTGTGAGTAGCAAGAAATAACATCTGATTAGAGAAGAGCTATTACTCTTTGAAAAGCATCATTAATTCCAAAAGCTTGTGTCCTGAGCTATGTGGCAAAGTGGAGACAAATTAGGGTACTGTCTAGAGGGAAGTGCAGTAGACTTGCCCTCCTCAGGATGGAAACCTGATGTCATCTGTTCTAAGCAGTTAGTCTGGCTCTGAGGGAGCACGTGCATGTGTGCATATGTGCGTGTGTGCATGTGTGCATGTGTGTATGTGTGCATGTGTGCATGTGTGCATGTGTGCACATGTGTGGTGGGCTTGGGAGAAGGCTGTGGGGAGGTTGGTGAGGGGCAAGCTTTCTGCCAATGATTCTTTAAGCAGCCTCTAGGCTTTGTTGTTTTGTTTCTTCTCTGATAAAAAGGACTCTGTGTTTCCTCTTTGTCACAGAGCCCTTCTGGGGCCTAATTAATCCTGTGGAAAGGGCAAAGAACATTGCCAGCAGACCTGGCTCCTAGAGTCTGCTCTGGGATCCAGGGTGCCCAACCAGAGCGTACTCCTTTTGCTGGGTCTTGCTTTCAGTAAATCAAATCAAAGCAAAGCAAGATTTTCTCTCAGCCCCTTTTAGGAATGGATTCTGAAATGCAAATTCATTTTTAAATTTGTTTATTTTTTTGAGTATCACATACATAAGTACTATATTTATGTCATTTCTACTCTCCAACTCCTGTCTTGTTCCCTTCATTCCTCCTCAAATTCATGACCTCTTTTTCCTTAAATTATACACACACACACACACACACACACACACACACACACACACATACACACACACACACAAATATGTTTCTCTATGGCATTTTCAAAAATCCTTAGGGTCATTTGTCCCTCCTTTCTTTTTTCTTTCTTTATTTCTCCTTCCCCCTCCTTGGCTAAAATCCCCTCCCCACTTTTCCCATTTCCTCTTCATAGTACCCGTGTCCTCCTTTTCTTCTCTCTAGAGCATCTTCTCTCTCCACGGCACCTCTTTAGTTTCCTGGTTGTGCCATTGCTCCAGGTTGTACATTCACACCTAAAGACTTGGAGCTAGGATCTGCAAATAAGAGACAACACTTGGTGTTTTTCTGGCGCTGTGGCAGGTCATCAGAAATTCACAGCACTTGAACTTCACGAGACAGGTTCTTACACAGCCCAGGCTACTGGCCTCTGACCTGTTATACAGCTGAAGGTGACCGTGAATCCCTGATCTTATTACAGCTGCCTCCTAAGTGCTGGGATTACAGGCATGCACGCTGATGCTGTTCTTTTATTTTTCTACTCCTGAAATCTCAGTAAGGCAGGTACTAAAAGACAACACAACTCCACCCCAAACAAATAAAAACAAACCCCAAAATAAACAAGCAGACAAATAAACAAACAACAAAAACAAGCCTTATTAGCTAATGAATAGCATGAGCAGGGGTCAAGATTGTCTGGATAATCTTCATTGTCCAGGCAAAGGTTGTTCTGTTCCTTAAGCTCATCATGGTGCACATTGAACACATAGTATGCATTATGCTTTGTGCCATGTTCTTTCATAAGGGTTATGTCACTGGATAATATTCTGAGGTTTTTAGTGTTCCTGTTTTACAAATCAGAAAACTAAAGTCCAAAGAAATTGCCTAACATGCTCTAAAATTCACAGCCAGGATTTGAATGCAAGTATGTTGTTTGTTTGTTGTTGTTTGAAATAGGTCCTTAAGAAGTCCAAATTTGCCTGGAACTCGCTATTAGATCAGTCTGGCCTAGAACTTACTGAGATCTACCTGTCTCTGCCTCCTGGGTACTGGATTTAAAGATGTGCACCACCATGCCTGGCAGCTAAGATAAATTTTAATTTAAATCAATGTTCATTGTCAGTCACAGACTTCTACTGGCTTGGAGAGTCTTTAGGCTGCAGGTTTTAATGTTCTACTCCCCAGAAAACTAAGTAAAGCCATTAGTGCTCATAGTTATGATAGACAGTTATAGTGTAGCCCAGTGAGCCTCTTGTGAAGTCTCCTCCCTATTGGCTACATGAACTTTTTTGGCTAATGGAGATTAGCAGAAAGGACATAAGTACTGGCTGAGTACACAGTTGTACCTTGGTCCATCTGCTAGGACAGCCTGGCTGGAGCCCAATTACCACGTCTAGGTTATCCTGCTGGAGAGAGGTCACAGGAAAAAGGCAGATCTGGAGACACCAGCTGAAAAGTAACACTGTGAGAAGGAGTTTGTGAGGCTCTAGTTGAATTCCTTATGGAATGTAAATGGCATGGTTGAAGCAGCCAACACGGAACAAAGTAGAAGAACCCACAGGCAGGAGAAATCATCAATTATTTAAGTTCCAATGATTTGGGGTGTGTGTGTGTGTGTGTGTGTGTTTCACACTGCAACAGAAAGCAGAAACACGGGGTGTGAGCATTCGGCCTCAGGGAAAGCAGGAGGGATGCCTGTGAGAGCTCCTTTTCAAAACTTCCCAGTCAACGTTCCCACGGATGTTCCACACTACCTGGCTCCAGGAGGGTAGCGAGTGCTGGCCCTTTGTGAGTTGCCTCTGTGTCAGCTCTCAGCACGCCATGCTAGCGAGTCCTTGGGTGCTTCATTTATCTCATTCACTGCTTCTTCTGGCCAGATCTCACTGGAGATAAAGGCAGCATAGCAAGCCTCCAAGAACAGTAGATTCTAGAATAATGCCGACAACCGGCTGTCTTTACCAGACGGAAACCTACATAATTGGTTTCACTTTAGCAAAGTCTCATAAGGTTTAAGGTCTGTTCAGCTAGTCTTGATAGTTAACACTCACATCCATACGGACAAACATATAGAAAAACATTTCAATATGAAATTAGAGCAGATGAAAATAGGATATGCCAATTTCAAATTACTTCATCCCGTTCTTGCTTTAGGTGCATTAAAAAAATTCTATCAGTTGATTGATTGGTGTGTGTGTGTGTGTGTGTGTGTGTGTGTGTGTGTATGTGTGTGTATGTGTGTGTGTGTATGTATACGTGTGTGTGTGTGTGTGTGTGTGTGTGTGTATGTGTGTGTATGTGTGTGTGTGTATGTATACGTGTGTGTGTGTGTGTGTGTGTGTATGTGTGTGTGTGTGTGTGTGTGTGTGTGTGTGTGTGTGTGTATATAGGACAACTTACAGGAGTCAGTTCTCTTCTACCACGTGAGACCCAAGGATTGAAATCAGGATGTCAAGCTTGGCAGCCAGAACCTTATCTGTTGTGCCATCTAGCTCTCTCTCTCTCTCTCTCTCTCTCTCTCTCTCTCTCTCTCTCTCTCTCTCTAGTCCTAGAAGGACAAGACTTTAATTTATAAATGTTAGTTGCCTCTTGAGTGACCTCAAGATGGATGCCTATCAAAGGCATAGCAGTCGCCTGACCCCTTTCAGTATTCTCTATCAGAAGCTGCGACTTCAGTATCTCCTTCCCTCTTTGGCTCTCCTACTTATCGACGTCTATGTTATTGGATGGCAATTTTAGCTGCTTTGCTTGAGGGAATATTTGGTTGCAGATCCATGAAATGCTAGTGGGCCTTTGCTTGGATGAGTGGGCAGCGTAAGCTGACGGCAAGGGCAGATTAATCAGGGCCATTTTTGTGGGGAATGTGGGAAGGAGGTGGTGTGCCAGCAGAGCAGAGCTGAGTCAGAGAACAGAGCTGGAGGGCTATGTGCTGAAAGCCCCCCCCCTTCTTTGTTTCCATGTCTATGGAATCTTCAGTAAAGCATCTATGACAGGTGACTTTATTCTTTTTTTGAGATGTGTTGAGTATTGAGTCCTGGGTGTGAGTGGTAGGAGACTTTCTATGGAGACCCACACTTCCTGTGTTCTGTTGGTAGAGTTTGTGGCAAGAACTTCAGTGGTACAATTGGTAGAAATTGGTAGTTACACAAAGCTTCCCCCCTCATTAAGAGTTCTCCTGCCTTCTTTGTGCAAACCAAATGGATATGATAAGTCAAGGACTAAGCTCATGGGGAGGGAGGCTAGCGGTAGGCAATGGGGCTGCCATCACCTACCTAATTCTCTTAAGAGAAGCCAAATTTGTTTGGTTAGAAATTTCCAGCTCCTGGGGAGAAACTGGGATTGTCTTAAACTGCCCAGGGGATTCCACTGTTTTTTTGCCAGTGTTTAGGGAACAAGGCATATGACCAAGTTCTGGCCAGTAAGATGAAAGATGGATTCTTTGTTGGGTGAGTTCTATAGGATAGCTGTATTTAGAACAGAGATCTGTCTTAAGAAATGTCCCTTCTTCTCTGTTGCTCAGAACCAGCTCCCCCTTTATAGCTCCAAAATGGTACTGTTTTTTAGTTTTCAGACCATCGCTCTTGATGGTGGCCTTACTTCCATTTTGAATTAGTAGCTTTCAGACAAACTGGCAAGAAAGTTTTTAAAAGGTTAAAAAACAGACAAAACAAGAAGAATAAATGCACGTGGATCTAAAATAATCCTGTCATTTTCAAAATGCTACAGACTTGATAAATGGTGGGAGGTTAGCTTAGCACTGTGGGTAAGAACATGCGTGGGTCTGAGTCAGAAAGACCTGGGTTTGAACCCACATTAACTTGGGCAGGTAGCAGGACCTTCTTCAATTTGTTTCTTATTTTGAATGAGGTTAACACATATTGACATGTTAATATGTTAACATATTAGCACATGCGCTCTCTGCTTAAACTGATGTCAGGAGTCACCACAAAAGTAGTGACAGTGGAGTCCCTGCAAGACACTGTCCCAAATGATCCCAAGACAGAGACTCTTGGGATTCCAGACAAAGAAACATTAAGCACCAGGGTGACAATTCCCAGCCACGAGTTAGGAAAGTTGTTTACAGACAGCAACCATTTCCCACAGTGGATGGTGAGACTACAAGGTTCTGCCAAAGCTTGTCTACAATGAGGATGTCTACTATAGAGTTCATATTAGTGTTTCAGGTATTCTGGTTCAGGGCCGGGGCTAATTTCTGTTGGTAATTTGGACCACAACCTAAACATCTTAATCAGTATTTGAGAATGCTCAAGGGTCCAAGTTTGGTTGAGGCCCATAGGGACAAATCTGCCACATGGACTGCTTCACTAAGGAGCAAGAAAAAGATGAGTATTGGAGCTCCTGGAAGAGGAGATGAGTTGCGTGTTAACATTCGTGGATACTCATTATGGACTAACACTTTATGGATTTCAGAGGAAAACCTTTAGTTATCCTTGTCCATTTCACAGAATAAGAACCTAAATGATAGAGAGGCAAGGTAAACCCCAATATCAAACAGAAAAACCTGTGAAATGGGCTTCAAATTCAGGGTGCAGGTCACTAGAAACCCTGTAGTAGGTAGATGTTCTAGCTGTGACCTTGACGCACTGCCCCTAGTGAGGTAACAGGTAACTGTTACACCTGCCTCTGACCTTGAAGTACATGCCCCTGGGGTGTGGCTGCTTGGGACCCTTAAGACCTGGGATGCATGTACACAGCTCTCTCATCTCTTCCTCGTGGTATTGGATGCTGAGGTCTTGGACCAGGCAAATCAGTGTGGGATATAGTTCAGCTTTCCCAGACCCTACGATAAATCTCCCATGGTAGTGATTTGACCCCTAAACAAATTCCTTTGCTCATTACACAGAGTCCATGGATTTCTTGAATTAGAAGCCCTGCTCCAAAAAAATAAGTCAAGTATTGATTTAACCTTGGTACTTGGCAAAGGCTATGTATGACTATTGTTGTTTATAAATATACAATAAATCTGAAGTTCCATTAGATACATACATTGCAAATTCTTTAATGTATTTCAAAGATGACAAAAGACTAGTGATTCAAACTGACAGACACAAAGAAACTTGAAAATATCAAAATTAGTGATTTGTAGTGTATCCCATTATTGCATTTGGTATATCCCCTTTCGCCACTGTGACAATTACCTGCCATAAACAATGTGACAGGAGAGGTTTATCATAGCTCACCATTTCAGGGGGCTCAGTAATTATTGTTTGGTCCTATGTTCTTGGGTAGAGCATCACAGTGATGGGAGAGGGAGGAAGAGGGAAGGAGAAGGGGAAGGAAGAGAGGGAGGAGGAAGAGGGAGAGGAGGATGCTGTTCACCTCACATCACAGGAAGCAGCACATCTCTAGTTGTATTCTACTTTTCTAACTCAGTGCCACATCCTAAAGTTTCCAGTGCCTCCTAAGGTAGCACTAGCGGATGAGGACCAAGTGTTCAACATGTAAGCCTGTGGATGAAATTTCATATTTAAACCACAGTGTCCTGCCCTGGACCCCTAAATGCTCATGGCCAGCTAATACAAGCTATAGTCAGCCAATCTTCAAAAGTTCTGAAAGTTTTAGGGCTTGAAAGACAGCTTAATGTAGTAAGAGCGCTTTCTGCCTGTCTTAGTTAAGGTGACAGTTGTTATGTTGACACACCATGATCAAAGCAACTTGAAGGAAAGAGCTTATTTGGCTTACACTTCCATGTTGCTGTTCATCACTGAAGGAAGTCAAGACAGGAACCCAGACAGGGCAGGAACCTGGAGGCAGGAGGATGCAGGCCATGGAGGAGTGCTGCTCACTGGCTTGCTCCTTATGGCTTGCTCAGCCTGCTTTCTTTCTTTCTTTCAAAGATTTATTTATTTATTTATTTATTTATTTATTTATTTATTTATTTATTTTGTATACAGTGTTCTGCTTGCATGTATCCCTGCAGGCCAGAAGAGGGCACCAGATCTCATTACGGATGGTTGTGAGCCACCATGTTGGTGGGAATTGAACTCAGGACCTCTGGAGGAGCAGTCAGTGCTCTTAACCGCTGAGCCATCTCTCCAGCCCCTCAGCCTGCTTTCTTATAGAACCCAAGACCACCAGCCCAGGGATGGCACTACCCACAATGGGTTGGGCCCTCCCCCATCAATTGCTAGTTAAGAAGATGCCTTACAGACTTGCCTACAGCCCAATCTTATGGAGGTATTTTATCAATTGAGATTTTCTCCTCAAGCTAAGATGACCTTAGCTTGTTTCCAGTTGACATAATAAAACTCTCCAGCACACTGCTCAACCTTGATGACCTGATTTTGGATGCTAGCACCCACATGAGCCAGGGATAGTCTCACATATACTGTAACCCCAGTACTGTGGAGGGTAGAGACAGGAGGATATCTGTGTCTTGCTGCCTGCCAGTTTAGCTGAAGTTAGTATTTAAGAATGTTCATCGTTTTGAATGAGGTTAAAGCCATATTGACTATACTATGATGAGCTCTGGCTTCAGGAAGAGACCCTGCTCTAAGAAACAAGACAGAGGGGCTGGAGAGATAGCTCAGCAGTTAAGATCACCAGCTGCTTTTCCAGAGGACCTGGGTTCAATTCCCAGCACCCAGATGGCAGCTCATAACTGTCTGTAACTCCAGTTCTTGGGGATCTGACATCTTCACACCAGTGAGTATAAAATAAAGTTAAATACATTATTTTTTTAAAAACAGAAATGAGGCAGAAGAGTGGTATAAGATGTCGTCTTTTTCTTCTTCTGCACTCACGTGCATGCACAGCACACACACACACACACACACACACACACACACACACACACACACTAGTCACCAAAGTTTTCATAGAACTGACATTGTTCAAAAGTCTAAGTTAAAGTTTCCTATGGGGCCCAAGGCAAACGCTTAACTGTTAGTTCCTATAAAATAAGAAACAAGTTTACATACTTCCAATATGAAATAACTCAATACAAACATTCCTAGTCCAAAAAGGAAGGGCAAGGTTATAGCCAGGGAGGTTTGATCCAAGGGTGACTGAAAAATATTAAGGTGAACATTTAATCCTGAAGCTTCTTGTCCAGGACCTGGATCATGTGGACCATGATATGTGTCCAATGGCCTTGGGCATCCCTTGCTGCCTGTAATCCAGACAGCCTCATTGCCTGTGGTATTTTATCAGGAAGTCCATGTTTTTAGCATCTCCAATATACTTGGGTCTCCATTACAGCTTATGTTGAATCCTGACAGTTTCATGCATTATTCTGTCAGCATCTGCCTGCTAGGACCCCAACCTTGCCACTAACTAACCTGGCTTTCTAAGCCTCCCTTTGAGCCTCCAGGACCCACAAACTCCTCTAATGTGCATGCCTGAAACTTCAATATCAAATGGACATAATCAAGGTCTGTTACTCAAATAGTAACTGGATCTCTTTTGACCATGGTTGTCAGCTGTCAGAAGAATAGCCTGGGCTGGGCAGTGGTGACACACACCTTTAATCCCAGCACTCAGGAGGCAGAGCCAGGCAGATCTCTGTGAGTTCAAGGCCAGCCTGGTCTACAGAGGGAGATGCAGGACAGGCACCAATAACTACACAGAGAAACCCTGTCTCCAAAAACCAACCAACCAACCAACCAACCAACCAACTAACAAACAAAATAGCCTGTAGTCCATGGCACAGTTCTTCCTGTCTGCCTTCCTATCAGTATTTTGCTGTTGTAAGCTCCCAACAAAATTACCCCTTAAGATTTGTCCACAACATCCTAAACTTTTTCTAGTGTTCTTCCTCAAACTTTTCTAAATTTACCCCCAAAACCAATTCTAAAGACTTACAAACCACGTAGTCACATTCAGTCACAGCCGAAAACCCTTCTGTAATATTAATTTTCTGTTAATTGATTTAAAAAGATTAGTGTGTCATAGTTTATATGAGGTGGTCAGGGAACAACTAGGAGTTGCTGTTTCTCTTCTTTGACCATGTAGGCTCTGGGGATGGAACTCAGGTCACCAATTTTCACACTGTGCACATCCACCTGCTGAACCATCTTGCTGGGTCTTACATTAGATACTTTTATATTGCTCTGACCTAACACCTGACAGAAATAACTTAAGGGAGGAAGGATTTATTTTAATTTATGGTTTGAGAGGGTTTGGCCCATGGTTTCTTGGCTCACATTTTTGGGCAGAACTCCAGAGAAGTGGAAACATGAGGAGGAGGAGGAGGAGAAGGAGGATGATCAAGGACTATTGGGGTTCAGCCTTTTCCTAGGGTCTGTGGAAGAATCTACAACCAGCTGAAGACTAATATTAGAGATATCAAATGAATCTACATACACAAAACTCTTTAGTCCATTCACTTTATTCTTCCGAGTCAATTCTCTCTCTACACGGCTTCTTTTCTGCTCTCTTGCTTAGCTCCTTTCTTGCCTGATTCTCTCTACATTTTTCTGATGTTCTCTTCATGTTCTATCTTAGTTCTCCCATCTTAGTTCTCCCTATCTTAGTTCTACCCCATCTCCGTTCTCCATCTTAATTCCCCTCAAGTCTCTGAGGTTTTCAGTTATAGACCCATGCAATCAGCAATACTCTTGCCAAAGCATAGTTACATGGCTTGAATTCTTTCAGCGTCAGAGAGGTGATAAGATCCACACAAAGAGCAGTAATTGTCAGATTGTCAGCTATCATTTGCAACCCAAAAGGGAAGTGACTAATGGGCAATGAATCAACTAAGAGCTAAATTTGGCTAAGAGATCTAAAAAGGGGAATTTATGTGCTCAAACTATATTCTTAGAAGTGGTTAGGGAATATGTTAAGTGTCTATAAGTCACTAAGTCATGAGTAAAATAAAACTGCCTTTTTTTTTTTCTTTTGGAGCGTTTCTGTTTCAGCTTATCTTGGCTGCCCGTTTTCTGTCAGGATGGGGGAAGTGTAGCTAGGCAGCCTGTGTCACAGCTACCTGGTATGTAGAAGCCCTTTTGTTCTGAGTTAATTGCTAAAGGGAGATCTTTAGAACTAGAGATAACATTTGGAAAAAAGGAGGGTTAAGCTTAATTAGTACATCTACCTGGCTTGAGCACTTGTCTCAGTGTAAATTTTTACCTTATCTAGGGAACTAACAGATAGTCTGAATGCTTATCTATCTGCAGTCTGTTCTAGGAAGTCTGGGAAGTATCTCAGACAAAACACTTTTGTTCAGAGATGGTCCTGGCTGGATGTTTGCTAATGAAGATAATTACAGAAAGGCCTGAAATTAGGGGTCTTGACTGTGTGACTGTTGCCAGCACAGATGGGGGATGTTATCCGAATACTCCAATTGTGTAGGGGAAATTGTGCCCAAAGAATGAGCAACCACACTGTTAGAAATTCTTAGGAAAAGAATCAAATGGGAAAGCTACAATAGCCACAAGAAATTCATCGCAAGAAATGGCTAATCTATTCAAGACCCAGTATCGCCAATGCTCCTTAAGTTTTGGCTTTATCCTCTGGAAGAGCCCTGCTCTCCCAAGTATTAGCTTTTGCCATTGTCAGCTAAGTTCCTACTTCATATTTCTGTGGCTCACAGCAGAAGGGGTTTATGGTGGAGAAGATACAGCAAGAAGGAGCCCAAGTCAAGATATTGCCTTCAAGGACATGCCTTAGTGATCTAGTTCTTTTAACCTGGCCACTGACATATGGCCACCAGTTAAGGATCAAATATCGAGCACACAAGCCTATGGGGATAGTTCATATTGAAATCATAACACATAAGGGTGTTATTTTAAGTTCATGGGGAAAAGCCTTCATTTCCTGTGGGCAGATGTGTCCTGCATGTATGTACTTCTATATATCATCTTCTCATCATTTCCTAGTCACCATATTTACTTTCTTGTTGGATCTCACTCTTGATAGAGCATTGAACAGGGGTCCTAGACTCTAGGCCCTGCCTCTGCATGCCTACTCTTTCTCTTTCTTGGGGTAGCTACTGGGCTGGTTTCCATCATCATTGGGTATTGTTATCTGCATTTCTATACTATACAAAGGGAAACGTCTTGGTTTGGGGTTTTAACTGCGGGCCCTGAATAAATGAATGCATTTACTAAGTGTTATTCTTAATCACTTTCTCATGAATCAGCCCATTAATATTTATACTGATAGTGTTATTAATTTTAATCCTTACTCTTTCACTTTTAACTCTTTGATTTAAAAAGGATTCTAATTTGAGATATGGAGTTTCTTTTAGCTGTGTAAATGAGAACAAATAGAAGGGCTGTTATTTTATTTTCATTTTCCTGGTTTGAAGAAATACTTAATGTCTTCTAGAAAACAAAAGATGTAATTTCATTCCCAGAGCAATGTGATTAAGAGGACCAAGTAAAATTAAAGACCTAAGAGGTGAGTTTATTTCATGGTTTGGGTGTCTCAGAAAGATGGTGTGCCAGAGCAATTTGGTGACACCAGCTTATGCATAAGTAGAGATAGGCACTGTAAGGCACAGTCATTGGTCCCATTTCTTCACTTTTCTATGTGCACGGAGCTGTTACTCTGATGTAAAACTTGAGTTTTATTATGAGATGTGTGTAGGGCAACAGAATAAGGCAGAAGTGATGGCTGCCACTTATGTCTCAGTGAACCCAGGGAACTATGTGATTCAAGGAGGAAAGATGAGTGGGTGGACTTGAAACAGAGTGAGAAACAGGGCTCTAGGGAGGAAGGAACTCTAGATAATTATATTAATATAGAAAGGGGTCTTTTATATGAGGTATTCAACAATTGCTGATTGAATTTAATTGTCAATAATCATAACCTGCAGAATGAATATATTTTGTATTAAACAAAATAACCAATGGGCTTGTGAGGTGGCTCAGGGGTAAAGGCATCTGCCATGGAGTCTGATGACCTAAGTTTGATAATCAGAGCCTACGTGCTAGAAGAAGACTCCCACAAATTGTCCTCTGACTTCCACATTCATTATCCTAAAATAAAAAGGTAATAATATATATGTTTTTTAAATCAACAAACTGGTTGTAGGAAACTGCTTCATCTCGGTTTAATTTAATGTCTATGGAATTTTTATTTTTCAGATTCATAGAAGCATAAGCAACAGTAAACCAAAGAAAATAATTGCAAAGATAGATACATACCCCAAATGACAGGTTACACAGGTGCATGCCTGAAATGATAACACTTGCCACCACAATGAGTGGGAAGAGATCAGCTTGGGCCACATAGCAAGAACTGTCTAAAAGAAAAGAAATTAGGTTATTGTTTTGCTGGGTAAGCCTTGAGAGCATTGCTTGACATGATAACAAAAGTGGCTGGAGGGATGGACTGCCCTGGCAAAGGACTGGGATTTGGCCCCCAGCAGCCATGTGGTGGCTCACAACCATCTGTGACTTCAGTTACAGCTATCCAATACCCTCTTCTAGGCTGCATGGGCACAACTTATCTTAGGGTTACTATTGCTGTGATAAAACACCATGACCAAAGAAACCTGGGGAGCAAAGGGTTTATTCAGATTATGCTTCCACATCACAGGTCATTATCAAAGGAACTCAGGACAGGAACTCAAGCAGGGCAGGGACCTGGAGCAGGAGCTAACACAGAGGCTATGGAGGGGTGCTGCTTACTGGCTTGCTCATCATGGCTTGCTCAGCCTGCTTTCTTATAGATCCTAGGATCACCAGCCCAGGGGTGGACCACCCACAATGGCTAGGCCCTCCCACTTTGATCACTAATTAAGAAAATGCCCTAAAGCTGGATCTTATGGAGGTATTTTATCAATTGAGGTTGTGGTGATATTTTATTTGTGCTCTAACAAATAAAGCTTGCCTGGGGATCAGAGGAAAAAGCCAGTCACTATATTAAATATAGAGGTCAGGCAGTGGTAGCACAGGCCTTTAATCTTAGCATTCGGGAGGCAGAGATTCATCCAGATCTTTGTAAGTTCAAGGCCGCACTGGGAACAGAGCCAGGCATGGTGGCACACTCCTTTAATCCCAGCACTAGTTAACCATAGAGGTCTGGCTGGAGGTCTGTACAGACAAGGCAGACAGGAAGTGGTAGAGCTGGGTGGAAAAAGGAAGTGATGTAGCTGGGCAGAGAGAAGTTAAGATGGCAGGACATGGAAAGGTTTACAGGTGTGAGTATACAGGAAGTAGCTCTCTCTTGGGCTGAGGATTTCCCAGCCGAAAGAACTTGTGGCTGGCTTGTTTTATCCCTCTGATCTTTCAACTTTCATCCCAATATCTGGCTCTGGGTTTTTTTTTTTTTTTTTTAAATTAATAAGACCGTTTAGCAATTTGTGTTACAGAGGTTCCCTCCTTTCAGATAACTATAGCTTGTGTCAAGCTATAAATACATAAATGACATAAAACTATTCAGGACAGGTACCAGGCATGCATGTGGGCATTCATACATGCAGGCAAAACATTTATACACATAAAATAAATAAATCAAAAAAAATTAAATGAAATCAAGAAAGATAAAAAGCTATTCCCTAAATGCAAGGGTCTGCTATAACCTTTGAAATCAGTAAAGTCACTTTGGGAGCCACAGATGGCCATCTCTTTACAGAAGCTCTGATACCATTTCTGCAAAGACATTTCCCTGTGGGTTTAAAAAAATTATTCCAGCACTCAGGAGGCAGAGGCAGGCAGATCTCTGTGAGTTTGAGGCCAGCCTGGTCTGCAGAGTGAGTCCCAGGACAGGCTCCAAAGCTACACAGAGAAACCCTGTCTCAAAAAACCACATATATATTTTATTCTTGGAGACTTTTTATATATTCAGACCGTATATGTATGATCTATCTATCTATCTATCTGTATGTCTGTCTATCTATCTATCTATCTATCTATCTATCTATCTATCTATCTATCTATCTATCATCTCATTCCCACTTCCTCTTCTCTCCCCTCTAACTCTTCTCATGTGCCCTCCACTGCCTCCGAATTCAATTTCATGGCCATTTAGTGTTGTGTCCATATATGTCTATATTTCAGGCTGACCACTTGGGATTAGATAACCTATCAGGGGGCTCATCCCTGGAGAAGACTGAGTCTCCCTCTTTCAGCAGCCACTGACTATCTGAAACGCCTCAAGGAGGGGTGGAGGCTTGTGAAATTTCCCCCATTGACTTTGGTATGCCAACTGGCATTGTTATTATGCAGGTCTTGTTTAGGCAACCATATTGTTAAGACTTTACGAGAGCAGCTTTATGTCTAGAAAATGCTATCTTGCAGCAGGAATCCTGGTCCTAACTCTTAAAATCTTTCCACCCTTCTTCCATGGTGTTTCTTGAGGCTTAGATGTAGGTGATGGATTGTTGATGTGCCACTTGAGTCTGGACAGTCCGTAATCACTTTATTTTTTTTAATGTTTTGACCAGTTGTAGATTTCTGGAATAATCTTCACCTGCTCCAAAAAGGAAATGCTTTGATGAGGGGTAAGAGCAATAGTATCTATGGGTGTGAGGATCAGTACAGTTAGGAACACAGTTAGGAATTTTACTGGCTTGTGAAAATGGCAGCAGCATGTCCTTGTCTCAGATCTGTGACCTCTCAAGCCATGGGTAGTTGGTTAGGTTTACAGTACTAGGTATAATTCCCTCATATTGCACGAGGTCTTAAGTCCAATTAGACAGCTTCTAGTTACCCCCAAGATAAAGCATCACTATTGTACCATTGAGGATGTCTTTCTGGGTAGGTCATTGTTGTGATTTGTAAGCATTACAGCTAGGTAAGACTACCACTTAGTTTTTCCCTTGGATAAGATCTATTTTTCAGGGAGGAAACTTCTAGGTCAGTTACAGCTCATTTCTTCCAAGTCCTGTGTGCAAAGTGTGTGGTATTTTTAGCAAAGGGGTCTTACCCTCAAGTTCTGTGAGACACTGGGGTAGTTGAAAGAAAGCGGCCTCCAAAGAGAGTGGCATGATTAGGAGGTGTGGCCTTGTTGGAGGAAGTGTGTCACTGAGGGGATAGGCTTTGAGGTCTCTTTTGCTCAAGATTCCTCACTGTGACAATCAGATGACTTCCTGTTGCCCGCAAAATGTCTCAGCTCCAGCATCACGCCTGCCTACACGCTGCCACTCTTCCCGTCATGATGACAATGGACTGAACCTCTGAAACTGTTAAGTGAGCATTCTCAATTAAATGTTTTCTTTATGAAAGTTGCTGTGGTCACGGTGTCTCCCTACTTAACTAAGTAATAGTAAACCCTAGTAAGACAGGCACTCAAGGCAATGGCATATACTATATTGTGTTGTGAGTCTCTTAGAGTTCCCTAACAACTTTAAGGAAGGTTTCCTTTGCTTAACTCTACTTACAGCTTTGTTAGGTAGTCAAGGGTATGTCCCTTGAGAGGAGTATTATCACCCTATGTAGCATACATAAATACATATATATATGCATGTGTGTGTGTGTGTGTGTGTGTGTGTGTGTGTGTGTGTATTTTGTCAGGCCACAGCAATGAGAAAAGTAACTCACCCACAGGTCATATTCATACAATATTATGTATAATTAAAAATAACATTAGTAACATTTCTTCTCTCTTTTGGTTTCCTTTAGGACCGTTTCCTGGCCCTCATATGGAGTCTGGTTCAAAAGCAGGTGGATGGGATCAGTCTGGCATATGCAGATGTCCTTTAAGTCGTAGTGAATTATAGACATTAGGTTTCCCTTTCCAGTGTTATTTCCCACTACATGGTAGTGACAATTAAGAGCAATTAAACAAGTCCTTCTTATAGCCTTTAGATTTCAAGCACAGGGCTTTGGCAGAAGGCTAATCACAATAAAACACATGGTTCCTTGCGGGCAGACAGACAATGGCCAGAGCACACGTGCACCCATCTCCTTACTGTGGGCCTTGACCGGCATCTTTATTTTATCACATCTCTTTCCTGCTGTGCTGGGGTATGGCTCCAGAATCTTGCTAAAAGAATAGTCCTACGTGCCAGACATAGTGGCATCCACCTGTCATCCCAGCTTTCAGGAGACACGGCAAGAGCATGGTGTGTTTGAGACCTACCACATTTACCTAACAGTTTTGAGGCTCACCTGGCTGCAATATCAAGACTCTGTTTCAAAAACACAAGCAAGAACCTCAAGCCCCTCCCATGAGCAAATCAGCGCCAATAACCAAACAAACAAGGAAACAACAAGTTGTAGGCGAGTCAGCCTCTGGTCCCAGACAGTGGCATGCCGCAGGAACCGGTTCACTGTGTCTGTTCTGTTCCGTTCCATAGCCAACAAAGGCTGGTGCCACCATTAGATTTACTTCACGACCCAATGCAAAGTCCAGACTGAAGTTGATCGACACTGGTTAGAATTTGCCATGGGATGAAGAACCAGCAATTGCAGAACAGTATCAAGAGTTGCTTGAGAAAATTCCATTGTGTTGCAGAAAACTGAAAGTACATACAACAGCAGAGATGGGATAGTTAACCTTCCGGAACCCATTGTTTCCCTTTACCACCTCACGGTCCACCTTCTTTTTTTCTGTTTCCCTCACTCTTACCTGGTTATTCCAAAGCTAATTTCAGCCGTATTAGATAATCTGTAATTTTTTCTAGCTTTATTGAGATATAATGAACAAATAAAAGTGAAATATTAAGTATACAATGAGATGATTTGTTATGTCTATATTGTAAATCACTGGCCACAATCAAGCTAATTCCATGCATCACTTCTCATAGCTGAAAGTTGGGTGCATTTTGTTTGATTCAGAGTCTTGTTACGTAACTGTAGCCCAGGATGGCCTTGAATGCAGTGAAGTCCTCCTGCCTCAGAAGGAGGCAGTCCTCCTGAGTGCTGGAATTACAAGTGTCTGTGTGTTTGGAGAGAAAGTAAGATCTTTTATTTAAGGAAATTCCAAGTATGCAAGGCAGGGTTGCTAATGGAAGTCACTAACTGTAGTGGGGACTAGGTTCCCTGACCATACTCATCTTAGAACTTGTTTATCACTTTGACTAAGCTCTTCCCATTTTCCCCACACCCTATCTCTTGACAACCACCCGTGGTACCCTCTGGTCCTGTGAGTGAGTTAGACTTGTTCAGGTTCAACGTCTATGTGAGATCATGTGCTACATGTTTTCCTGCATGTGGCTTATCACATCTAGCAAAAGGGCATAATATCCCTCCCCCGTTTAACTTTTTATGATTTTTTTGAGAATTTCATATCTTGTATCTTGATCCCATTCATCTTCTCATCCCCCCTCACATCCCCCCTCCATTCCTGTAACCTCCCTCCCAAAACAAAACAATATAAAATTTAAAAAAAGAGAGAGAAAAAGAAAAGAAAAATCTCATCGTGGAAGCCGCGGTGTGACACAGTGAGTCACATGGTATGTATACCTGTTAGCTCATACATCTTTACTTGCAAGTGTTCATTACAATGAGTCATTGGTCTGGTTCGAGGCCTCTGGTTTCTGCTGCACTATTGATGCTGAGCCCTCACAGGGACTCCTCTTGGATATCCTGTTGTTGTCCTGTGTCATGGAGATCCTGCAGCTTTGGGTCTGCAGGACCAGCCCCTTCATGTGCTCCAGTGAATCTTAGATGGAATCTTAGATGAATGTTGGGGTGGCCTAACTCATTGCCCTGGTTCTGGGCCTGGGCGGTTGCTGAGTTTATCAGCTCACCTGCTCTCTCTCATTCTTACCAAGGGGGTGAGCTCTCCAGCACTGCCCTGGCTGGCTTACTTACTCTATGTAGCAAGCAGCAAAGGACAGGCCTGATTCTCCTGCTCTCACCCCCTCCCCCACCCCCTCGCCGGCTCACCCATACCAGCACCACTAGGACCAGCTATTGGCCCTGTGCTGCTTAGGCAAAGTGCAGGGGCCACTCTTCCAAGTGCTGCAGCTGGTGAGAGGCAGGGCCAGCTCTCTCATTCTCATGACCCCAGGGCCAGCTTTCCCACCTGCCACAGGCGGCAAGGGGTGGGGAGCAAGGCGGGGGCATCTCTCCTCCACCCACTCAGCCCCACTACAGACGAGTAGTGGGACCTGCTTTCCCACGCTCACGACCTTGGGGCTGGCTCACCCGCACCTCTGACAGCAGGGTCGGCTTCACTTTGCTGTCCAGGTGAGGTGCAGGGCCACTCTCCTGAGCGTTGCAGTTGGTGAGGGGCTGTCAGCTATCCTGCCTTCCACATGTGTGGAGAGGGGAGGGGTGGAGGGCATCTTCCTCGACCATGCCACCGCATGGCAGACAAAGGGTGCGGGACCAGTTCTCTCACTCTCACTCCCTCAGGGCCTGCTCCCCTGTTCCCCTTGTCCCCGCAACAGGGTCAGCTCTGTTGTGCTGCCCAGGTGAGGTACAGGAACCACTCTCAAGTGCTGCTGCTGGTGAGGGGCGGGGCCAGTTCACCTAATGTTGCAGCCAGGGAGGGGCGGAGCTAAGTTTGCGCAGGCCTACTCTCTTCTTTGGTGTTAAAGGGACATTACTACAGACAGTGGCTGCAGCAGGGCAATGGGGCCCAGACATGTCCCTTGGCAGCAGCCCAGGTCCGGATATCATCATGGCCTCTGGTGGCGATCAGGCTACCCACCTCAACCTGCTTCTCACTTCCCCTTCAGATCTGCCTCCTCTCTACAGGACATGAACCATTTTGTCTCTCTCTTTCTCTTCCATACCCCACCATATATTTGCTTACCATAATAGCGCCTGACCGCCTGGCACTGCCAAGTCCGGGCAGGCTCTGTGTTTTCTCCTCCCTGCCCAGGGTGGATAGCCCTGGGTAGGTGTCATAATCTGTAAAAATTTAAATAGGCCCCCTGAAGGATTGTTTAAAAAGTATGCATTTAGTATCTATTTTATCTTAAAAAATTAGTAATAATTCCCTATTATTACCAAATATCCAGTTAATTTTTATATTTTTGCAATTGCTGCATTAATGTTTCTTTGTAATTTCCTTGAGTAGAAATCTAAATAAAATTAATACACTATAATTGGTTGATATGTTTCTCTGTCTCTCTCTGTCTTCTTCTGTCTCCATTCTCTCTGTCTTTCTGGCTCTTCCCAAACACTGTGTGTGTGTGTGTGTGTGTGTGTGTGTGTGTGTGTGTGTGTGTGTGTGTGTGTATGTGTTGGTTTGAAAGAAAATGACCCTAAAAAGGAAGTGGCACTATTAGGAGGTGTGGCCTTGTTGGAGTGGGTGTGGTCTTGTTGGAGGAAGTGTGTCACTATGGAGCAGCATTCATAGCTATCCTGTGAGGTCTCATATATGCTCAAGCCATGCCCAATGAGACAGTTCACTTTCCTGTTGCCTTTGGATCAAAACTTAGAATTCTCCAGCACCATGTCTACCCGCATGCCGCCATACCCCCAGCCACCATGATGATAATGGACTAAACCTCTGAAACTGTAAGCTGCCACCTTAATGAAATGTTTTTCTTTATAAGCATTGCCACGGTCATGGTGTCTCTTCATAACAATAGAAACCCTACTTAAGCTCCCCCCCCCCCCCCGCCTCTGTGTGTGTGTGTGTGTGTGTGTGTGTGTGTGTGTGTGTGATGAGTGCGTGGATGCACTTGCCAATGTGAACATCTGTGGAGGTCAGAACAGAACATCTGGATCTTAATAACACTTTGGGCTTATTGCTTTGAGAGAAATCTCTCACTGGACAGGATGTTTACTGTTTCAGCTAGGCTAGGTGGCTAGTGAACTCTCAGGACCCATCTCTTCCTGTTCCCCAATGCTGGGGTTAAAGAAACACACGGCAATGCTGGGCTTTTGACATAGGTGCTGGCATCTGAATGCAGGTCCTCACGCTTGCAGAGCAAGTGCTCTTATCCACTAAGCCACACCCCCAGCCACTAGTTGATGTTATGTAAATAGCCCATGTGAGATTCTTATGTCCCTTCCTCAGCATGTTGTAAGTTATCTGTTGAAGAAATCCATTGCTTGTGTTACAATTTCACAATCAACCAGGTACATCCAACCTGCAGCCCATGGCCTGCATGCACACCAGGATAGCTATGAATGCTGCTCAGTACATTGGTAAAGGACAAAACCATTTCTCAGTGTCAAAAGATTGGACACACTTGGTACACTTCACTTGAGGCCCCATTAGCTGGAACATAGCTTCACAAGCTGCATGTAGCCTCCGTGTGTTCTCTGGTTGGCTTTTCTCTATTGTTAATTTAGGGGTCATTGATAGTCACTGGCCAGAACAAGTAATAAGAGCTAAAGGAAATCTTCTACCCCCAAACCAGGGCCATAAACCAGGCCCAAGGCTTCAAGAGACCATGGAATTCTGGAGAGCAGACAACCCTCAACCCACATGCTGGAGCAAAACTGGGCAATCTGACTTGTCTCACATTCTGTAGTTAAAACAAAACAACACAAAACAAAACAAAGGAGTTTATCCAGAAAAGCAGTTCACAAGGCCCTCCCCGCTCCCCGCTCCCCACTCCCTGCTCCCCACTCTCCACACAAAAACTGATTCCCAGACCCTGCATGTTGCACTCTCCTGAGCCCTGGGATACTAAGCTGCAGAATGAGGGGACACCAAGCTCTTAGACCAAGTCTACTCTCACCATTTTGAGGTTGAACTGAGTTGACTTTAATTAATTTCCTCTGCAGCTGTTTTTTTTTTACAAGAACACATTTAAAAGGCATTTCTTTTAATTTGTGACAACTCAGAATGTAATAAGAAGAACCAATTATTCTCTTTCCTTTAGATTAATTGGTAAAATGTATTTTAAATATATTTTACCAATTAAATATATTTTAAATATATTTTACTGAATATATTTCAAATGCCATCTCATCTCTGTTAGGGATATGTTCATTAGAGTACGTCCAGGGGCCAGGCATACAGATTAGTCAGTAAAGTGCTTGCATGAACCTGTGTTTGATTCCCAGAACCCAAGTGAAAAAAAGCTGGATGTGGCAGTATGTACTTGTATTCCAGTGTTGGGAAGGCAGAGACAGGTGCATTTCTGGGGCTTAGTGACCAGCCAATTTAGCCTACTTTGGGGAGTTCTAGGTCAGAGAGAGACTCTGCCTCAATAAAATAAAATAAAATAAAATAAAATAAAATAAAATAAAATAAAATAAAATAAAACAATCAACGTGGACAGCACAGAGATTGTTTTCTGGCCTCCACCTGCTCATATGCATATGCACCTACCTACTCTCATACACACCACAAAGGCGATTATGTAAGCACACCACACACACACACACACACACATACACACACACACACACACACACACACACACACACACACACACACATTACTGGAAGGCCAGAGTTCAGCAGGTCAGAGAAACTGGGGAGGAGATGTGGATAGGTCAACTACTGGATAGATGCATAGACATGCAGGGACTTTTCGGAAGGCCAGAGCTTAATTCTTAATTTTATTTTTCTTTCTGCTGCTTGTTCCAACTCCGATCTTTTTCTATACTGTTCTTCTATCCTGATGTTTTCCTTCTTCCCAATTTTTCATCTTCTATGTCTTTCCTGGTGTTTTTCTGTGGTGATATATTGTGTATCCTAATAAACTTGCCTGAGGATCAGAGTACAAAGTCAGCCACTAGATTAGACATAGAGGTCAGGCAGTGGTGGCACACCTTTAATCCTAGCACTCAAGAGGCAGAGATCCATCTGAATCTCTGAGTTCAAGGCCACACTGGGCTACGTGAGAGAAACAGAATCAGGCAGTGGTGGCACACACCTTTAATCTCAGCACTTGAGATCTCATGTCTTTGCTTGGGAAACATACATGCCTTTAATCCCAGGAAGTTATATCTGGGCAGAGAAAGGTATACAAGGCATGAGAAAACAGGAACTCACTCTATTTAGACTGAGGATTTTGTAGAGGTAAGAACTAGTGGCTGGCTGTTCTGCTTCTTTGATTTTTCAGCTTTCACTATGATATTTGGCTCTCTTTTTTTTTTTTTGTTATAAGACCTTTTAAGATTTGTGTTACAGTTTTTCTTCTCTCTTTCCTTCTACTTTTCTTATTTTTCCCTTACAGCTTATACACCCCAGCGAAATCTTTCAAGCAATATAAAAATTGCAATGTGGTTACATTCTATTTTCAAGTGAATGACTATAATGAATACAAGTAAAAATCAGCATGTTTCTCATTTCCCTTACATGGTTAAACATTTTATATATTACAGGTGAAAAATAAATTATTCCTAAGGACCCACATATATTCATGTCTAGGCAACTTTTCACAGATTAACAAAATGTAAGCAAACCAGGTATTTTTCTCAGGCAGTTCTTTTACTGACTTAGTGCATTTTGTGATTAGAAAGAAAGGGTCAATCATTTTATTATTTGTCTCAAAAGGTAATCTTATAAAAAATCTTAAAAGAATCACAAATCTAAACTTTCATATATAAAAATAATAAGTCATTTCTACTTTAGGTCCTCAGAGTGCACATCCACTCATCAACAATTAATTTTTTATTAAATAATATCAGGAAGCTGAGGACAAAAATGAGTACAAAGAATTAATCATTGCCTTTGATCACCAACCCATTCTAGCAAGAAAGACACCTCAGCTAGTAATAACCAGGCTTCCATTGTTTTTGTTTCTTGACCTCAATGAGTCCCTCGCTCAACTATTAAAAGTGTGCCTTTCTAAACTTTAAATTGTTCCCCAAGATTTTCTACATCAAAGCCAATAACAAAAACATCTTAACCCAACTTTACTGACAGTCTACATGTCTAAATTCTTTCTAAGGGTGGGGATTGAATCACTAATCTGCTCCAGCAGCAATGCTTGGAAAAAGTCAATTACCATCATTGTAAATACCAGTGACACTGCCCAGTGAGCGGCTAGAAACTTCCTGAGAGTTTTCATACAACTCATAGATTATGAGGGATGTGGTGACTGTTGGGGCAATGAGCAGAGCTACACTGGATAACAGCATGAGGTCCTCAGGACACTTAGTCTTCAGGACTCTGCCTCCATGGCTCACCCAGTGTGTTTATGCTGACGGCTGAGCCATAGTCCATGAGTTCCAAAGCTGCCTGCTGTTCCTCTTACGTGGCCCATGAAACACACACAGACATATACAAAACATACATTAGAGGAAAATTTGAGGAAGATTTTAAAAAATGCCATTTAAAATTTATTGTAATGTTACAGTGAATATATCACTAAAAATTTTCCACATTATTTATAATAAAGAATAATGACAGTAATGTAAGTGATACATCATTAGGATAGAATCTCACTAAGATATGGTACATGAAAGGAAGAATGGCTATAGTTTTGACTTTTGAAATCATGTTTTGTAAAACTTCAGTTACATTCTCAAGATTATGGAAAATCTTACTCAAAACCAGTATGTAAAATATGATCCTAATTTTGTAAAATCTGTATCTATTGGACTAATCATATATGATTGGATAAGCCTATAGGATTGGAAGGCACTTTTTTGATTTTGTAATTTTTTTGAGACATGGTTTTATTGCTGCCCAGGCTAGCCTAGAATGTACTATATAGCCCAGGATGGCCTCAAACTTATGACAATCCTCCTGCTTCAGCATCCCAAGTGCTGGAATTGCAGGCATGAGTCACTACCCTTAGTTTGGAAGATACTATTTATTCTAAAAAGAGGAGTGAATCATATATCAGGTATTTGCTACAAGCCGTAGAAATATAAAGTAGGAATTTACCTGATTATGACAGAGCATTTACCTGGAAAGGCCAAGGGCTTTTCCAGAGGAAGCCAAGACTCAGGGAAGTATTGGTGCTTTTGGCTTTTGAATATATCAGCTGTCTCCTGCAATGAATTTCATGTGTGCTGTTATAGCTACCCCAGTTGATTTTTTTCCTAAGAACCAACAGCGTGGATTGATCATTCTTTGAGCAGTTTTTCCCTATACAATTAAGGTATTTGGGTAACAGTTACACAGGCAAGACTTCCAGGCTTTTTGTTTCTCTTTTTCAGCATTAGAATCAGATATATCCTTTAGCTAGTATCCAAGGCCAGGGCCAACTCTGGGCAAATGCATTCCATCCATTGAGATACCTCTCAAACATCCAAGGACAAACAGCAGACAGAACAAGCATTCCAGACCACCCGCTAGTCTTCTGAATTAAGGTAAATATCCATACAGAGACACCACCCAGACCAGGTGATGTTAGGTACATAGCTTTGTTTCTTGTGCAAATTAAGCTTTAACCTTTTTTAGAACAAAAGGTCTTTTTATGTACCAGGTACATCAAGCTGTGACACAGTCTGCCTAGCTACCCCCGCCCTGCCAGAAAATGGCACAGCTGAGTTTTACTGAGACAATTAAAACCCTAAAGAAAAATAGGCAGTTTTATTTTTACTCATGATTTATACTAACATTATAGACTCTTAACATTTTGTCTAACCACTTCTAGGAATGTAGTTTGAGCACATAAATTCCCTTTTTCTGATATATTAACCAATTTTAACTCTTAGTTGACCCCACCTCCGTTAACCACTCCCCTTTTGGGTTGTAAAAGAAAGTCTGACAGTCACTGCCTGAAGTAAACTTTATGATCCTGTAAGAATGCAAACCTAGGTGACCTTGCCTCGGCCAGAGAATTACTGCTTTGTACGGTCTATAACTGAAAACTTCAGAGACTTGAGGAGGGTGACTAAGATGAAGGATGATGATGGAGGATGGAGATGGAAGGAACTTAGAAAGATGAGAGGACAGGAGAGGAAGAGACAGACAGGAGCTAAGTGTGAGAACAGAATTGAAACCGGGCAGAGAGAGATTTTGACTTAGAAGAATGACGTGAATGGACTGAAGAGCTCGGTGTACATAGATTCATTCCCTCAGATTAATTCCTGCTGCTGGTAGTGTCCCATCTGGAACCCTGGGAAAAAGACTATTAGAGGATGGACCCCAGTAGTCTTTAATAGGTATTAATCTGTGCAATCGCACTAAAATCAGCACACACTTCCCCTTTTTTTTTTTTTGTTTTTTTTTTTGTTTTTTTTTGTTTTTTTTTTTGAGACAGGGTTTCTCTGTATAGCTTTGCGCCTTTCCTGGAGCTCACTTGGTAGCCCAGGCTGGCCTCGAACTCACAGAGATCCGCCTGCCTCTGCCTCCCGAGTGCTGGGATTAAAGGCGTGCGCCACCACGCCCGGCACACTTCCCTTTTTAACAGCATGGGAAAAAGAAAATATACATCAGTTTGTGGGGATTATGAATGGTTAATGAGGCAACATAGAAAGAGGAAAAATTAAGAGGACCTAGGAAGCGCAAGAAGCCCCAGTCCTGGGATCTAATTTCTGTGTCTTGATGGCTGAGAATCAAGAGACTTCCTCAGGAATGAGGAAGCCAAAGTGGCCTGCCGAGACGGAGCTTTCCTTCCTCAGGACATCCAAATGGGGAAGAAAACCAGCTCACCTATTCTTTTACTCAAGTTTAAAACTGCTTAACCTTTTAACCTTTTTGTAACTTACATTTTTAAAACAATGTAACTTAAAAAGACACACACACACACACACACACACACACACACACACACACACACCCCACACTATTAAGACACCTAAGTCTGTCTTTCTCTCCTTACCCCTCTCTGTCTGTCATACTTAACTATGAAACATGCACTATCTCCTATTTCTACTTAAACTCCTCTGAAATTCCTTTCTCCAGTGTTGTCAAGGATCTGGCTGTAGCTGAGTGAAGGTCCCTGAGAGGGCCGGCCCTCCTCCAGCTATGTCCTCCAGCTCTGTGCAGCTGCACTGGCTGTTTCTCTCTGTGAGAATGAAATGCACTGCTTTGCAGCAGCTTCCCTCTCACAGATCCTGATGCTGGAGATAGAATTTCTCACTTGGGGAGAGAGTTAACAGCAAAGGATATTGATGATAAGGTATTGGTGCAGGCACATCCCACTGCCCACCCTATTTTCTGCCTCCTGCCTGGGGATCAGAGAGCCTGGCTGCTGGATTGTACTGTGAGATGTGCCCCCATCCCAAGTAGAGTATACTATCAGACTCCACCTCTGCCAATGGGGGCTGATTCTCTTCAGAGACTCTAGCATGCAGTGTGTCTCTGGTGCTAGTGAATGAGTTCTCCTTGTCATGCTGCTGCCCCTCTGGAGTTCCCATAAACCATCTAAAACCTAACACACTTGACAGTTAACTTTGTTTATGCTTTTATTGAAGTTACCAAATTTGTTTCCCATAGATTTATATCACTTCAATATATTTTATTTAATGAAAAGATAATAAAAATAAAAATAATATATTTTTTAAAAATGGTGGATCAAGGCATTAATTATGGGTTGTAAATGCCAGTTTTGCTATTTTTTTTTTGTTAGAGATTTATCAGAAGTCCCATATTGGGTAGAGAATTGATGTATACCGTTCCCAAATCGATTTATTTTGGTGTGTATTACACTTGAAGATAATATTTTCCTAGTAGTCAGCACATTGGTTAGCTCAGAACTCTAAAACTCACCACTTAAGCCTGGGCAATCTATTTTAGTCTTTATTTTGTTTGAATGAAAAAAATGAGAAGGTATAATACATTTAACCTTAACCTTTCTAATTCACAAGGGTACTGTAAAGCATGTAGCAGAAAAACAGCCTGTGTGTCATTGTTTTCAAGAGCAGCTCTTGTGATGTTGAATTTTGTAGCATACCAGACACTTACAATAATGTCCTTCAGTGCAAACCCCCCTCTTCCCTAGGGTTATGTTCTGTGCATTTCTCCGAATGCTCGCCAATGGCCTGTGCTGACCCTCCCACTCCCAGCAATGTATTTTTTCCCCACATATTTTCCACTGGGTCGGACCCACCTCCAGTTCTGCACTTGGCTAATCACACAGGGACAGTGGTGGCCAATCAATGTTTCAGGATCCCAGTGGAGACTGCTTCTTTGCTCTGGTGTTTTGGTGGAGTCAGCAAACTGTATCAGAAACACAGATGAGACGTGCATGTCGTTCTCCAATGTCAGAATTTATTGACTAACAATAAATCCACAAGGTCTGGCAGTTTCTTTGGAAGCCATTGAGATGACACTCCTGCTTTTCTCAACAGTCCTAATGGAGTCATTCAAAGCTTCTTTTATTCCAAACTTACAGATGGCACATTATACGGTAAATTTATCTGTGTATGTGCAGGTCAAGAATGACTTAGGGTCATTCTTAGTAAAAAGTTAATGAAGAAAAGAATTTCAAAAAGACCCAAGAAGCCAGAGCTGGGAAAGAGATGGAAGTGTAAAATGGTTTCTCTGGGAGTGAAATAATTCACCAGCTGAGCTGCAAGAAACAAGGAGAAGCTACTGCTGCTGTTGGTGGTAGAGTCAGGCCACAGGGTCAGAGTTCATCTGGTAGAGTGAGGTGAAGTGAAAGACAGGACTGGGTCTGACCAGATGGATGGATGGCAAGTCCAGACAGGTCAATAGCAGGGTGGGCAGATAGCACCGGAGGAGGCTGCATCAACAGTGGGGGCTGAATTGAGCTGAAGCCGTTGGGATGGTCAGGAGTGCACTGTCTGGTGGTCCTCTGACACACACATGGGTTGGCTAGATGACATTCTATTGGGAATTGTTACTGTTGCAGCATTGAGTGTCTACCTTTTTGATGGAGTACAGGTGAGGGAGTTGCAGCCTTTCCTTAGTCTGGTATGTCTGATAAGCCATTAATGCTTGTTTTTTTTTTGATATGATTTTAGTATATTCATGTGCTTACAGACCCAATTCACCCTGAAAAATTTATAGGGCAGCATCCTTTCTATTCCCAGGAATGGGTCATTTATCAGTTTGTGTCATGTGGGTGGTGCCAGACAGATGATAGATATTGACTGTGTGACAACCCAGGTGCTATGCCACCCTCCATCCTTAAAATTGGCAAGGCAATTAGAAAAAACACTGTTTTATATAATATGGAGTAACTTAATACAGGGCACAACATTTGACATGACTCAAAAGAATTCATTACCTGGGTTGGATCTTTTCTGGAGTCCCCAGAACTGCCCTAGGAATTATCTATACCACTTCAGCAGAAGACAGCCCGACAAGGCACAGGTGAGGAGCTGTGGGGGAGGGGGAGGGCTAGCTGTGATCATGTAGGTGAATCCTGCAGTGAGATCTGGGCTCTATTTTGAACTCTGCTGTCACTAGCATGCTGGCCAGTCCCAGTTCCTCCAGCCTCCTTTGGAAGCTATAGCTTGTATTGAACCTGTTGATGTAAAAACATAACTGTCACCTCAAAAGGAATGAGAGTTTATTTTGATGCTAAATATGAGTGGCCATGGTTCAGGAACATGGATTCATGTCACGTTAAATTCCATGTTCCAATGCAATAATAGTTTCAGTTACAGAATGACAGAAAGTCATAAATCAAGGCAGTTTTCAAATCCTTTGGTGGGAACATCAGGTAGGTCGGTTATATCAAAGCAGAAACATCTCTGCTGTGGGTCTGAGATATTATCTTATAAAATTTTTAAGCTTTTGAGCTGTTGGAAGATTGTACCCTGTTGGTATATTTTAGGTAGAATTACCAGATAGTCACAAAGGTATTATGTCAGACACAGAGGTGGGCAATGGATGCCTGTCATCACAGGGGGCCAAAGAAAGCCTAAGATAATTTGTCTCTGTATTTGCAACACTTGAACTCTCCACAGGTCAGTGTTGATGAAAGATTCAGCAGATCATTTGTAATTAAAGAAGAAGACAGGGGAAGGTCTATATCTAGCCTTATCATAGATAAACAAGAAGATAAAGTGACATTCATG
>NC_051065.1:75035349-75075349 GCF_004664715.2 Peromyscus leucopus | reverse complement strand
CTCTCCCTACACTCAGGAGATAACTAAAGGTCACATGTTTTGGAAAGTGGAAAACTGAAGATTCTTCAAAGCCCTTCCCAGCTTTAAAGAAGAAATTCAAAGCTGCTGTGGTGGGTTAGACTCTGAGCAGCGGAGCTATTGAGAGCAGACTTCTCAGACTTGGTGAGCTGCCTTCAAGCTGTGCAGAGAGCTCTGAGATCTCAGCCCCCCTGGGTGGCGGGATTTCTGGACACACTGCTGTTTTTCTGAGTCATCCCCACTCCTACAACTAATCCTTCATCCATATTCCTGTTGGTACCTGGGTTGGTTTGAAAGAAAATGGCCCCCAAAGGGAGTGACACTATTAGGAGGTGTGGCCTTGTTGGAGTAGGTGTGGCCTTGTTGGAGTAGGTGTGGTCTTGTTGGAGGAAGAGTGTCACTGTGGGGGTGGGCTTTGAGGTCCCTTTTCTCAAGCTTCACTCAGTGAGACAGTCAGTTCACTTACTGTTGCCTGCAAGATGTAGCACTCTTACTGCTAGCACCATGTCTGCCTGCATGCTGCCATGTTCTCTGTCATATGATAATGGACTGAACCTCTCAGACTCTAAGTAAAACATCCCAATTAAATGTTTTCCTTATAAGAGTTGCTGTGGAAATAACCTAGCTGTCATTATAGAGCCTTTGTCCAGTGACTGATGGAGGCAGATACAGAGATCCACGGCCAGGCACCAGGCTGAGCTCCGGGAATCCAATTGATGAGAGAGAGGAGAGATACTGCAGGCGAGGGACATCGAGATCATGATGGGAGGATGTGTAGAGATGATAGACCACACTAGTGGAAACCCATGAACTGTGGACTGGGGGCTGTGGAGCCCCCATGGGACTGGACTAGGCCCTCTGGACTCGGAAGATGGTTGTTTGGCTCAAACTGTTTGGGGGGCACCCAGGCAGGGGGATTGGGATCTGTCCCTGGTGCATGGGCAGGCTTCTGGGAATCTGGTGCCTGTGGTGTGATACCTTGCACAGCCTTGGTGCAGTGGGAAGGGGCTTGGACCTGCCTAGGCTCAGTAAGCTGGGCTCTGCTGACTCCCCATGGGAGACCTCAATTTGGGGGATGTAGGGATACAGGGTGGCTTGGGAAAGAGGACTGGGGGATGGGAGGAGGGAAGGGGGGTGGTCTGTGGATAGCATGAAGAATGAGTAGAAAATTTCTTAATAAAGAAAACAAAACAAAACAAAAACAAACAAACAAACAAACAAAAGAGTTGCTGTGGTCATGGTGTCTCTTCATAGCAATAAAACCTAAGTCAGTACCGCAACAAAAACTCCTTGGTTCATCAACTTATTTTGGTCTGTCATAGGTTCCCTTTATTTCTCTCTGTCTCTCTGTCTGTCTCTCTCTCTCTTCATGCACATTTATTGTGTCTTCCCAGAAAAATATCTGTCACACAATGTCATTTGGCACTTGAACAGGGATTTGACAGGACTAAAGAAAAATTGGAAAGTAGTGATTGCACGGTCCTGGATATGGGTGGCAAGGAATTCAACAGAAGCCAAACATCAATAAGACAGAGGGTATTCCAATACAGCTATACTTTCCCTGTGGTATGTGGCAACATGCCTTTTTACTATAGCAATGGTTGCCTGGTTCTTGCTATGGGCAGTGAAATATGTAAATAAGGCTGAGCCAACAGGAGTTTGGAGTATGGAGGGGTGGTCCTAGGGCAGCAGTCTTCTTCTGTGTGGCATGGAATGGCATGATTGCTTGACATTTGGGATCTACTGTGTGACTATGGAGATACTTTGAAGATCAGTTAAAAATCTTCAATTTTTTGAGAATACCACATATGAGTCAAAAGTATTGATAAGTAGTTGCAGAGATTGCCTGGGCAGTGCTTTATGGAGTAAGAGATGCATCTGAGGCTGGGATGGAGCTCAGCAGACTGTATAATGTAGGAATTACAAGGAGAAAGGCAGATATGGCCAGCAGCCTCCATATTAGTCTCTCTTTTAGCAGGTCAATTAGATAAAACAGAGGATGAGATGACTGTGTTGGATTTCCCTTTCTTATGGCTAGGAGAAAAGGAAAAAGAGAGTACAGTGCCGAAAAGCTGAAGAGTCCTTCCTGGGATCCAAGAACTTGGAACTGATGGGAAGTATAGGAGAATGAGGTAGAGGAGAACATGATAGAGATGATAGAAGATACCACTTGAGTCTAACCTTTAGTAGAAAAGAAGGGAAAGTTGATAATCCTAAGTGAGGTTGGGGCCTTAACAATGGTCCAGAACAAGAAACTCTGGTAATCTGAACTGCTCAAACTGGGAAAGACTTTGTGTTTCTTCCTTTTATTGAAAATGGATTTTCCCTCCCACAATATATTCTGATTACAGTTTCCTTGCCCTCTATTCCTCCTACTTCCTCCCCATCTCCCTCCCATCCAGATCCACTTCCTTTCTGTCCCTTATTAGAAAACAAACAGGCATCTAAGGGATAACAATATAATAAAATATAATAGTATAAAACAAAAATGAACACACTGGAATTGGACAAAACAAACAAGCAGAAGGAAAAGAGCCCAAGAAAAGGCACAAGAAGCAGAGACCCAATTATTCCCACACTCAGGAATCCCAGAAATACACTAAACTGGAAGCCATAATATATACTCAAAGGACCTGAAGGGTAAAAAGAGAGAAGAAAAAAATGTAAAATGAAATAAAAATAAAAATAAATAAGATACATTTAAAGAAAAGAGAATCCCTGACATAACATTATGAGACAAGGAACCTCCAAAGATGCCACTGAGTTCATTTTCTATTGGTTATCTACTGCTAAGCATGCAGCCTGCCCGAAAGAGTAATTTGTTTCCTCAGTGAGATTCCCTTGGAAGAAATTTAATTTTCATAGTTATCAGTTTGAGATTGCTTCTGGGTTAGGGATGGGTATGTGTCTACATCGACTTTCAGCTTTAGAACCCCATCTGGTGCAGACCCACACAGTCCCATGCACGCTGCCTCAGTCTCTGTGAGTTCTTATGTGTATTATGTTGATTTAGAGGGCCTTGTTTCCTTGGTGTCCTCCATCCCCTCTGGCTATTACATCCTTTCTGCTTCCTCTTTCATGGGATTCCCTGAGCCCTGAGGCGAGGGATTTGATGGAGACGGTCCATTTAGGGCTGAGTGTTACCAAGTCTCTCACTTTCTGTACAATATCTGGTTGTGGGTCTCTGTATTTGTTCCCATTTGCTACAGGAGGAAGATTCTCTGATAATGGCTGACTTATGAATGTAGCAGAATGTCATTAGGAGTCATTTTTTTTAGAATAGTAGTATTTGGTTTTCCTCTAGGTTCTTTGGATATCTACTCTCAGGTTCTTGGTCACCCAAACAGTGTTGGGTATGGGTTCCATCTTATGGAGTGGGCCTTAAGTCAAATCAGATATTGGTTGGTTATTCCCACAAACTTTGTGCCACCATTCCCCTAACACATCTTGCAGACAAGGCATCATTACAGATCAAAGGGTTTGTTTCCATTTTTTCCCCTGATAATGTGCAGAGTATCTTCCTGTACCAAAGACAGCATGTAAGCGTGACAGCTCTATGTAGGCACCAGCTCAACTTCTCCATGTTCAGGAAGCTGTGTAGATGTTGTCTTTAGCAATGGGGCCTTGCCACCAGCTTGTGGAGAGTAACCTATCGTTTTGGCAATAGCCTGGGTTGTTTGGGGGTTCCCATGGAACCCCTTTGGCCAGCATCTTAATTATATGACATCCGGTTCCTGGTCCTGGAAGCATCATTGGATGACAAGAGATGCTAATTGCTGCTCTGTCTCCTCCATTATTTGGATATTTCCTATAGATCACCTTCATATATGTATATATTTCAGGAAGCTTCTACTTTATTAGGTTTTCACACTGCCCCTACAATGGCTCTTAATTTTAGCTGTGCTCCCATATTCCATCCCTTGTTCTCCTCTTCCTTATCTGCTTAATCCTTCCATTCCATAACTATCTATTCTATTTCCCTTTCCTAGAGAGACCTAACTGTTCCTCCCAAATCTCTTACTCTATATCTATACCTAACCTCTGTGGTTCTATGGATTGTGGCTTACTTGTCATTTACTTAACAGTTGATAGCCATATGTAAGTGGATAATACTACATTTGTCTTTCTGGGTCTGGGTTACCTCACTCAGGATATTTTTTTTCTAGTTCCACCCAGTTACCTGTAAATTTCATGATTTCATTTTTTAAATGGCTAAGTAATACACTGTTATATAAATTAATACATTTTTAATCCATTTTTTTTGTTGAGGAACATCTAGGTTGTTTACAATTTGTAGATATTATGACTAGAACAACCATGAACATGACTGAGCAATTGCCTCTGTGGTACAATGAAGTATCCTTTGGATATATTCCCAATAGTGGTATAGCTAGAGATTGGGGTAGATTGATTGCTATCTTCTTGAGGAATTGCCATACTGATTTCTATAGTGACTGTACAACACTCCCACCAAGCAATGGAGGAGTGTTTCAAATTGTGGAAGACTTTTAAATAAGCAATAGAAGAGCCTGTCACACGTGAGTCTGTAGGATATGGGAGTGTAAGGGATCAACCTAACTTTGTAGAGGTGGGGAAAAAAATCAGAAATGTAACTACTCATCCCTCTTTAAAGACAAAGTCTGTGCAACCCAAGACACTAGGAGAGAAATTGGCACCTTATGTGTTGGCTTGAAAGAGCCATTAAGAACACTTGGACACCACTATCTGAGGTCACCATAAATGTCCAGGTGTGGAAAACAAGAGAGGAAGAACGGCGTTACTGAGGGGACAGGGAGTAAGAGAAGCTGTGTTTGCTTCTCGGTTCACTGAGCTAGATAAAACTATGACCACAGGGGAGTTAAAAAATTGATTCAGCAAGAATTTCGAGGCTGGTATGAAGCTTCAGTGGCACTGTTGAGTCCCATTATGGGACATGATCTTTATGAAGTAGATAAGGTTTTGGCAGACCTGAATGCTCTAGACAGGCATATGAATGGAGTTTGTGAGGTGCCGAAGCATTCTGGATCTTCAATTTGCTAACTACAGACCATGAGACATTTCACCTTGCATAATCACCTTTATCTGAACTAGTCCCCTACGTTCATCCCAGTTCTTCTGTCTCCATCTACATATTTCTCTCTCCTGTAGTTGGACCCTTTAGCATTCCCTTTGGCTTTCCCTGAGAAGGTCGGTCCCTGAGATTGGCTGAGTAAGAAGACACTGGCCTAGCCCTTGCATGGTAAGGGGAGTGCGGCTATGGTCTGAAACCTCAACTAGCAGGTGGCTCTTCTTAGTAATGTTGGCTCAAGTTCTATGATTTTGGCTTTTTCTCACTCATGGGAAACAAGGCTAGACAGAGAAGGCCATAGTGTTCCATAGCTGCCCCATCCTGGCTTATCCTCTGATTTGCCTTTATACCAACTGAAGATTCTAAATGCCCTTTCTCTTCCCATTTTGGCATTTATTGATCTGATTGTTTCTGGACTCCATCTATGTGATGATACTTTACATTTACTTGTGAGCATGGCAATTTACAGATGAGTGCCACCAGCCATAGCATGGTGTCATAAAGAGTGCTGAACTCTGTCCATAGAGGGGAAGTCTGTCTCCCTTTCCACAATGTAACCTCAAATAAACCATGTATTGCACAAGTAGTTGTCTCAATTCACCATCCAGTGCCTAAAAATCCTTAGAAGAGACACAGAATCGATAGGATACTGGATCTAGAAAGAGGAGTCCCATGCAGTCCAGTTCCATCACTAGTTGCTTGTGTGACCTTGGGTAGTATGCCAAACCCCTTTGGGCAACATCTTTTAGCTGAAACATCATCCCAGGTTCCCCTTTCTACTCCTGCTTCTCATATCAGGCATCCCTACCATCTCACTGCAGGCAGAGCAGGATGGAGCCAGTGGCCTCACCCCAGCCAGCAAAGCAGGCTATTAACAGTACCCAGGCTGCTCTGGTGTAATGCCTTGGGAGTTCTCAGGGCTGGTGCCTCCCCGCTGGCTCTCAAGAACAGAACTAAGATGACTCTTCCTTTACTTCCACTCTTTCCTGGGCTCAACTTCTGGAAAGAAGTGTAGGCAGTCTTGGAGGCCACAAGGGGGGCAGTGTCCAGGCTGAGGGGGGCGGGGAGTGTGGCTGACAAGCTAGGTTCAGGAGCAGCACTGAAAGAGTGAATCACAGCTTAGAGATGTGACATTAGCTGTAAGAGGTCATTGGTGAGATTCTCTTGCTCCAGTGGTCAGCCCCACACCCATGCACGTGTGGCCAGCACTAACTGACCTTAGTGGGTTATTTAAAAAAAAAAAAAAAAGAAAGAAAGACAAAATTGGGAGCATGAAGTGTGTATGTGGGAGTTGGGAGAAGTTGGAGGAGGAAAATGTGGGGTAGATGTGATCACATTTCACTGTGTACGTGCATGAAACTATCAAAAATAAGGGGGAGGGGAGAAGTAACAGAAAAACAATACTGGCTTCTCCTCCGCCTTCGTTAAAGGTTCCATCCTCTCTGGGGATTGCACTGGAGAGGAAGGATGCGCCATACCTTTGGCCCCAGGTGAACCAAGTGCAGAGTGGAGGGAAAAGTACCCCTCACTTACTGCCACGCCCTCTCCTCCAGGAATGCCTCAGGACATCTTCAGTATCCACGGTCTTCCATCCCCAAGTGTGTGTTCCCATCTGCTCTGGACTGTCAGACAGGCACAGACACGGAACAGATTCCTCCCAGTCCACCTGGGGTGGGAGCGCGTAGCCCTCCCTGCACCCTGCGCAGCTGCCTACGTGTGGCTGTCAGAGGAGGCGCAGTCCGCCAGGGGCGCCCCGGGGTGGGAAGGGAGCCAGCCTTTGGCAGCCAAGGGGTGCGGATCCCCGAGGATCTCTGCTTGGCCCGCAGGGATGGGCTCTGTCTCCTCTGCTCTGGCGCGGTCCCGCAACGCGGCCGTCGTGCAGCCGGGATCGTCGCCGCCGCCGCAGCCCGAAGTGCCGCTCGCTGCTCCCGAGTCTCGCAAAGACTCCAGAACCCAGAGGCTGGGACTTGGGTGCCAAGGCTCGTCCAGACCTCCCGCAGCTTGGGAGCTGCGGGCAGCCAGTCCTAGTCCGGAAGCTCTCCAGAAGTTGGAGGGCGCAGAGCTGTCCCCGGTGCTGAAGTGTTGGCCGACGATGTCTCAGTCTCCCGCCGGCGGCAACTCAGTGGGTGAGTTTCCTGGGTAGCTCCTTCCTGGAGTGTGTGCCGGTTCTTGCCTTCGGGGACCATGATAGGTTCTATCTTCCAACATTGTTTCACTTTTCTCGTCTTCTTGCCCATGATTTCTTTTCCTAGTCAAGATTCATTTCTGGTTCAGTAAGGGTTATTTCAGGACTGTCATTTTTTTCCGTGGGGGGTTAAATGCAGAGGGGGAGACAGATACACCCCAAGGACCCCCTTTTCTCAGCTTTGCGCCTGTATCCGCACCATGGGGAGAAATCTTTCTTGTTACAGGACAAAAGAAGAATTAAGCATTTCTTCCTGTCTCCTTCCAGGGGAATCAGGAAGTGACCAGGAAATTTCTGCGTGTCTAAGACAGAGTTCCAGGCATGTAGGATACCATTGTGTGGGTGGGGAAGACTTTTCTTGCATAGGCAGTGAGCTAGAAGTGAGAAGCTCACACAATATTTGGACTCAGATGTGAATCTAAGCTTCTGCCGGTGACTTTTCTTGTGATTTTTGAGTCAGACACTCCGCCTGAGCATCAGTTTATTTATCTGTGATATGGGGTGACAACATACTTATTTCAGTAGTTTGCTGGGATACAATGCAAGTAGAACTTTGTAAACAGTAGAATGCTGTGCAAGTATTCAGTATGATAAGGCACTAAATCTTTCCTCCTTATCAGCGGGAAAAAGAGGGAAACCTACTTTGAACTTTTTAGCTTGAGATCTTCGTAGGATCTGTTGACTCAGATCGGGTCTTCTTTTGTGTAACTGGAAGTAAAATTCCTTAGTTGATCAGTAAAAACAGTAACTCACAACATGTTGCTAAATTCATCCGCTGGCCCTTTGGTCTTGAATACTCACTGGGGTTGCTTGTCATGTTTTCGAGGATTCCGTAGATTAATTGTGCAGTATTGGGTTCTGTTAACAAATGAGATGAGGCTAATGGAGAGGAGCCTGGCTTACACTACAACTCACTGAGAACTAAGGGTACATCCATGCTTAGCATTTTTCTTATAAAATATCATCAATGGCCTTATTAGCTTTAATCTTTTTCAAACAATTTTTTCACTGAAAGAGGACACATACACACTGTCCTGAAGGGAGGATTTATCACTGTAAATGTGTTTTTGTGGGTGTTTTCTCCACCTACAGGATATGTGTTGGTGTACTCATAGAATGAAAAGTAGACTAGAATTCAGGGCACTTGGATTCTGCCAAGATCAGCATCCTAGGACAGGTACTTGTTCCACAAGGTTATAGGATGTTTTAATATGAGTATAGATCTGTTTGCACTGACTCCTATGCCGTGAAACTTAAAGGAAGTATTGGAGGTAAAAAATGGCCTGCAAAGTATAAGTATTATGCAGAAGTGAGGCATTATAAAGGTATTTGGAGCTATTTTCTAACACGTGAACATATGTTTAGCTTTTGTCCAATGTGCCCTGGTTTGTGCCCTAGTTACGCAAGATGAAGTTTGGGCTTCCTTTGGGGAACTCTTCAATACCAGCTTTGGTGGTATCACTTGAATCACAAATATGTATCCATGAATAGAAATTACTATATTTTTTTCTTACACTTTTGATGAATTGTTTGGATATTGTAATTAATTTGCATATTTTAATGTCATAAAGCAAATTTATAGGAATTTGCATTGAATTAATTTCTGTTCTAGAGTCCATGAGTACACCTTGAACAACTTTTTCACTTCAACTTTTTGTTGCTTGAGAATAATTTTGCTAATCCTCCCATTTTTATTTCATGAAAAACATGTCCATTTGAAATTATATTTTGAGTTTTAGATCATTTAAGAGTCTTAAGAAAAAGCAAAGTTATTAGATTTCTATATTTTGCTCTTCTCAAAGAAAGGTATGGGCCAGGGATGTCTTGTCCTCCCTCCCTCCCTCCCTCCCTCCTCCCTCCTCCCTCCCTCCTCCCTCTCTTCCCTTCCCTTCCTTCTTTCTTTTGAGCCAGGGTCTCACTATGTGGCCCAAGCTGTCCTGGAACTCACAGAGATCAGTCTGCCTCTGCCTCCTGAGTGCTGGGGTCATAGGCACGTGCCACCAAGCCCAGCAGCATATGCCTTTAATTCTAGCTCATAGAAGGCAGACGCAGGCAGACCTCTGTGAATTTGAAGCCAGCCTGGTCTATATAGCAATGAAGCAAGTACCAGGCCTGAAAGTAGTGAGACCCTGCCTAAAAAATAATAATAAACGAAGAGGAAGATAAGGAACAGGAGAAGGAGGAGGAGAAGCAAGAGGAGGACACATGTTTGAGGTGCAGTTGGTTTAGATAACTAGGTTGTGAACCAGGCTCATTTTTAACCTCTTTAAGAATGGGGTGCCTTGCCCCCATGATGTTAGGTTGCCTTTGTCTAAACTGCATTGGATTTCATTAGAAATTTATGACAGTGGACAGAATAATACAGTGCTAAAAATAGTACAGAATTTGTGAATTCCAGGAGCACATTAGCTTGGTGTGCTGAATCCCAAGTGCTTATATGTATGAGACACACTGATAAGTGCTGATGATTGAGATTGCCACATGACAATTTGCATCACCATTTACAGAGGAAGATGGTAAGACACAGGGAGCTGGCTAACTAGACATGTAGCTAGCAAACTCAGAGCAAGAACCTAGTCTCAGGAAGTCCCTAGAGATGCATATTCTTATTCATTTCTCCATGCTGATGTCTTGGATTCTGTGTGTTTAGTTCCCATTTATAACTCCTGTAGTTTCTTGCTCAGTGGCATGTTTTGAAAGTTTTGTCTTAATTGTGGGGAAGGGAAGCAATGGAAAGTGCTTTGGAGCAAGTGGAAAGTGCTGGAAGGAGAATGTCAGAGCATTAAGGGAAAAAGGATCACCTTGGGTATTACTGAAATGATAATTAAAGCCGGGGACCTTAGGGGAGAGCCATACTTGGGGCACAGAGTCAGCTGTATCTCCTCATGGAAATTTAAGTTCTTTGAGCCTCTGAGACTTGTTCCATTAAGGATAGTGATGGTCTCCTACTCCTCTCTCATTTTATGGTAAAGATTCAACAAGATAAGATGTCAAAGCTCAAATGGGGACCTGAGTGGCATACAGTAAAAACAGATGTTTACAGTATTTATTTATTTATATTGTAGATGGTGTATGTGCTTATGTGTGTTCATGAAGAGGGCAAAGCAGGATGTCTAGTGTCTTCTTCCATTGCTACTGACATTACCTTGAGAAGGGGTCTCTGGCTAAACCAGAAGCTCACAGTTTAGGTTGGCTGCCAGTGAGCACTTGGTATACAACTGCCTTGGCCTCTTTCATTGTTGGGGTTACAGGAAGGTGTAACTATGTCTTACTTTGTACATGGGTTCTGGGGATTTGAACTCAGTGCCTCATGCTTGTAGAGCATTGATTTTACCTGCTGAGTTCCAAATGCAGGTGTTTTATATATTTGTTTGTTTTCAGAGTTTTGGGCTCAAAGCTCAATTCATTTTCAATGAAAATCTGTCTCAGAATAAACAACTAACAAAAGAAAATATAAAGCTTCCCACAGCTGTCTGCATTGCTCAAGTATTTATGGCTGATTAACAGCAGCTCCTAGCTTTTATTAGAAACTTCTCTAGATGAGTAGGCACTTTGATACTGTTGGTGAAAGTCATTTTATTAAGATTAATAATCTGTATATTCCCTTTGGAGGCCTTTAAAATTTTTGTTATTTCCACTCACCAATTTTGGTCTTGTTGTTTCAACATTTGTATGTATTACAAGTGTTGAATCTCTCTTCCTTCCATGTCTATGCCCATACTTCCCTTAGTTCCTTCCTGGGTTGGAACAAAGGGCTTTGCACATGTCTGACAAGTGCTCTACCACTAAGTTACATCCTCAGTCTCTAAGCATTGATTTTAAAGTACAGCCAAAGGGCTGGGGTGATGACTCAATGGATAGGAGTACCTTTATCTGCAAGCATTAGGACCTGAGTTTGAATCCCCAGCAGCCATAAGTTGGGTGTGGCTGCATATACCTGTAACCTCAGTATTTGGGTAGAGACAGGTGGGAATGAAGAGTTCTTTGGCTAACCAGCCTAGCTGAAAAGTTGAACTTTCTGTTTGATAAAAGACCCCAAAAGACAAAAGACCAGTGGTAGAGGCAATACAGCTCTAGGAAAGCACCCAAATTCATGCTCTGATTATGCATGCATGTGTGCACATTCACTGGTCACACACACACACACACACACACACACACACACACACACAGGGAGAGACAGAGACAGAGACAGAGAAGACCATACACACCACACACAGAGACACACAGACACACAGACCATACACACAGACACACAAACACATGCACAAACCATACACACACACACACACACACACACACACACACACACACATGGGGGGGAGAGAGAGAGTGAGAGAGTGAGTGAGAGAGGGAGGGAGGGAGGAAGGGAGAGAGAGAGAGAGAGAGAGAGAGAGAGAGAGAGAGAGAGAGAGAGAGAACAACCAATATTTTTCAGGTTACAGTCTTGAAGCATTGTGTGGTAGAGATTTTAATTGCTCCCTGGCTTCCATCTACATCTTTTGTGACACCTGAGGAAATTATTGCGATGTGCCTCTGTCTAGGTTCTCTCAGGCTCTAGGATCAGTGGCTCTCACCTGGAAAGACAATTCCAGAATCTCAGGCTGGTGGTTATGGGGCAGGACTGGGGTACCGAGTATGTGAGCCAACTGTCATGTGATCCTGTTCCCTAAGTGTGTATTACAGTCGTTTGATAGCATTTCTGGGCCACTCTCAGATTTCTTGTTTGTAAGTCAGATGAGCAACCCAAGAATCTGCATGTCTGACAAAGTTCCCAGATGTTTTACTGTTAAATGGTCACACTTTGAAGAACAGTAGTAGAGATGACCTGAAGGGAAGCGTTAGTTGGGGATGTGGTATCAGCAGCATGTGCTCGCTCTGAGATCTGTGTAGATGCTCTGGAGTCAGGGAAGCAACTCTCATTCCTTTTCCTCCCCAGCCCCTTAGCAACCACTCTCATGCCATTTTCTAATACGTCAGAATAATTATGAACCCTTACCAGTCAGGCTTTTAATTTGGGATTAAATTTTTTGGTAATTTTCAGCTGAATTAAAAAGACTGACTAACGTGAAAATAGAACAGGACGCTCGTCATTTTAAGATAGTGGGTGGCTGGGTAGGTGGCTACATCCAAGTTCTTTCAATCTTCAACACTCAGGGCATCTCTTGATGCGTGTCCCTATTCTGAATTAATTTAAACAGACAAGAGCAAACTTCTAAGGCTTAGGCCGGTGGCAGGCGACACTGATGAGGCCTGGTAAGGACAAGGACATGTGATGAGCAAGTGCTAGGCTCCTGGACCAGCAGTCACCTCCAGGGGCTGCCTTCCAAATTTCTTCCTCCCCCCTGGGGGCCCAGTCCCTGAATCAGAGTCCTATCACAGCTGAGAAGTCTCAGCTCCATTTCTCTTTGATTCTCCCCACTGGTTGTTATTAGTCATTTTTTCTGGAGTCACACTCAACTTAGAACAGAGGGTACTTAGTCCTGGTCCCGAGAGATGCATTTGATCTTGTTGGGTGAACAACTTGGGGGAAGGAATGCTTGTGATCTGCACTGTACTAATAGTGTAAGAGACGCTGAGCTGTCTCTATCATCTCATCTTCATAATTTTCTGAATAGATGGAACAGATGGCAGTTGTCCTGGTTATTTTTGTCAATTTGACACAAACTAGAGTTATCATGGAAGAAAAACTTTGGTTGAGAAAATGCCTCCATCAGAGGGCCTGTAGGCAAATCTGTAGGGGTATTTCTGTTCTTTTTTCTTTTTCTTTCTTTTTTTAGCTTTCTTTTTATTTATTCTTTGTGTCTTTCACAACATACACCTTGATCCCATTCATTTCCCATCCCTCTATATCTGCCCTCTGTCCTTGAAGCACACCCCCACCAGATAAAATTTAAGAGAGAAAAAAAAAAAGAAAGAAAAGGGGGGGGGAAATCTCATCATGGAAGCTGTAGTGTGACACAGTAAGTCACGAAGTAAACCCTTTTGTCCATATATCTGCACCTGCAAGTGTTCATTGCAAAGAGTCACTGGTCTGGTTCGAGGCCTCTGGTTTCTGCTGCACTATGGATGCTGGGTCCTCACAGCGACTCCTCTTGCTTATCCTGCTGTTGCCCTGTGTTGTGGAAATCCTGCAGCTTTAAGCCTGCAGGACCGGTCTCTTCACGTGCTCCAGCAGGTCACAGATAGGGTGGATATTTGAGTGGGCCAACCCATAATCCTGGTTGTAGGCCTGGGTAGTTGCAGGGTTGGTCAGCCCACCAGCTCCCCCTTTTCCTTACCACCAGGGTGAGCTCTCCTGTATTGCTTTGACAAATTCACTCTTTGTAGAGATGAGCAGGGGGCGGGGCCAGTTTTCCTGCTTTCATGTGCTTAGGGCTGGATCTCCTACACCTTCAGGGCCAGATCTACTGTGTTGCCCAGGTTTGGCATAGGGACCACTCTTCCAAGTGCTGCAGTAGATGATGGTCAGGGCCAGCTCTCCTGCCTTCTGCCCTTACAGCCAGTACTCCCACCTGACTAAGGTATTGACTAGGGAAGGGCATCTCTCCTGTGGGGTTATTTTCTTGATTAATGATTGATGTAGGGGGCCCCAGCTTACTGTGGGTGGTCTCACCCCTGCACAGGTGATCTTGGGTTGTATAAGAAAGTAGGCTGAGCAAGCCATAAGGTGTTTCAGTGCTGCACTCCTCCATGGCCCCTGATTCAGTTCCTGCCACCAGATTCTTGCCTTGAGTTCCTGCCCTGACTTCCCTTTATGATGGACCATAAACTGGAAGATGAAATAAACCTGTTCCTCTCCAAGTTGTTTTTGACCAGTGTTTATCATAGCAACAGAAAGTAAATAAGCTAAGACAGTTGTATTTTCTCCTTTAGTACAGGAGATTTAAGTAACCCCTTTTGTTCATTATTCATTACATACTTTCCTAGACCACTTGCAGCTAGTTAGACTTTCAGGAGTCTCATTACTGATTCTACCTCACAGTGTGGTTCCAGGGAAGGAAGCTCTGGGGGCTTGTCTGGAATCATGGAAGCTTTGATACTACCTGGTTCTATGGACCAACTGCTCTGAGTCTTTATCTGGGAAATGGAAATTGTTTGGACCTCACCAAAATAAGTTACATATCAGTGCTTGGCACATGCCAGCAGCATGGCTGTCACTTTGTATAATTATGATATGAAGACTCTTCAGTGGAATCAAGCAGTAAGCAGAGCAAGGAAGCCAGGAGGGGCCATAGAGCATTGGTTCTCAACCTATGGGTCATGAACCCCATGGGGGGGTCACATATCAGATATCCTGCATACTAGATATTTAGATTATGATTCATAACAGTAGCAAAATTACAATTATGAAGTAGCAATAAAAATAATTTTCTGGCTGGGGGTCACCACAACATGAGGAACTGTACTAAAGGGTTGCAGCATTAGGAAGGTTGAGAACCACTGGCACAGACAAATTGAAGTCAGAGGGGGAAAGGAACAAGCAAGAAGCAATCTAGATGCTTAGGGGGTGTGGTCTAGATCACTTACTTCTGTGGTGAAGACCTACAGTCCCACATACGCATGCCATCCTTATAGTTATTTTCATCTGTTGTAAATCCAAATCAGTCAACTTCCATTGCAGTGTGTGTTCATTTTAATCTGCCTTCTAGTGGGGACAGGTTAATGAATGGTAATATCCAAACAGAAATACCCAATATGTAGTGAATTTCTATATTCCTAACTGTTTCCCCAACTATATTCAGTTGTATTAAAGGTCTTTAAAATCAATAAATGAATAATCAGAAATAACTTTCAGGGGTGAAGTGAGTGATGTTTAAGATATGTCAATTCTTCAAATATCTTGTCAGGTCCTTCTGACCTTACACGACTGGGAATGTAAGAAACTGATGAGTCAAGCCACCTACATTGGCCCCTGTGGTTCCAGTTCTATCAATGTCCAGGGGTCCCTGTTCCAGCCATGCCTGTGCAGCTGTTCTTGTTCCATGTGTGCCACCTGCCCCAGTGGTCCCTACTCCACAATCCCTGATAGGCTGCTGCTGTCAGAGGACTTTGATACTTGCTCTTGTCACACAGCGGGCTTGGGTTATGACAGATAGTCTCACTAGGCACAAGGAGATTAGAATGTCATACTTTGTGTATTCAGAAAGAGAGACAGAACCATAAATATTCTGCACACTGACTGTTAGCACAATTTAGAACCTGTTTTCTATATTTCAGACTAGGAAACAGGCTCGTAAAGGTCAAATGACTTGCTTGAAACTACAGTGGTGAAGGCTGTGGTAGTACACAGCAGATGACAACCAGTATTCAACAGGTCGACCCACCAGATGAATAACTCTCTGATGGGGATCCCCACTTGATGAAGACTGTGGGGCCACTGATTGTAGTTTTTCTCATGTGTCACTACATTTCTTCCCTAAAAACAGCTATGGGTATTTTTCCCACTGCTTGTGTGTTTATCTCATGAATATATTTCATCTACTGGGCACACATATAGCTGTGGATAGTTGGGAAGGTGATTTCTGATTAAGCTGTATAATTTTGATGAATAGAAATAATACTAGGATTTTTCATAGCTTAGACTGATATAGGAAAGTAACGGTATTCTCAGTTACAAAGATAGCTTTTTACATATTTAGCTAATTTTAGACTTTAGTGCAAATTCAAAATAGACTAGTTGGCCCTGCAAAATATGCACAAAGGCCAAGTTCCTAGGTGTCTATTGCTGTACCAAAATGAGGCTGATAACATTAAGACACAACTCTCTGCAGCAATTGACTTTCTGCACATACTCTGAACCTCAAGGTTCAGCCAACTAACTGTTTATTGTTTAAGTCCTGAATTTCAATGTCACTGTCTGGGAACCCTGATCACTTAGAGCTACATGCTTACTTTACTCACTATGCCTGGTTAGTGTGACAAAGCCTGAGAGAAGCTGTGTGATTCCTTATGTGTATCAGAATGGCTCTGTCTCTTATTGTTTACTCAAGAAATGCTTTGTGACCCTGAAAATGTAACTCATATTTGTTCCAAGTTTTTGCTATGGAAAGAGATGTGTGTGTAGGTGAGAGATGTGTATATAGGGGAGAGATGTGCATGTAGGAGAGAGATGTGGGTCAAGAGAGATGTGTGGAGAGAAGAGATGTGGCTGTTGAGGGGAGATGTGTGCAGAGAGAGCTGTGTAGAGAGATGAGTAGCTATGCAGAAGAGAGCTGTGTAGAGAGATGGAGCAGTAACTGTGTAAAGATGTGTGTAGGAAGAGATGTGTAGAAGAGAGATGTGTATATAGAGAGATGTGGAGCAGTGTAAGGAGATGTAGCTGTAAAGGGAGATGTGTGGCTGTGTAGAGAGAGATGTAGCTATGTGTGCAGAGAGAAGATTTTTTAAGATGAAGTAAAAGAGAAAGTTACCATCAGAAAGTGTGTGTTCTTTATTACCCCTCAGATAGAAAAAGTCCAGCCCTCACCACCTTTGTGGATTTTTTTGCATACCCTGGTGCTGACTAGAGGCTGGCACTCTGACAGTGGTACTACAGAGCCAGTAAATAGCTAGTAATTCAGGCTGGTAAAGAGATAATAAATCCAAATTAAATAAAGATGAATAGTGCAGGGTGAATCCCAGTTTAGTAAACTGTATGCACTATCTTTCAAAGGATGCTGGAAAACCTCTGCCTCAGAATTCCTTGGGTTCTTGTTAAAATGCATCCTTTTAGGACTGCTCATATGAAATGAATCAGACTCTCTAGCAGTGAATACCAGAAATCTACATTTTAAAACCACAAAGTGAGGTGACTCTTATTCACTCTGTCTTTGAAAATGGCTTCTCCTGGGGTGTTCACAGCATCCTTTGAAAGTATAAGTGATTTGTCATGGACAGAATGAGTCACAACTGGATCAAGTGAGATTAGGTATGTTGAAGGGCTTTGAAGCAGGATGCACACATCAAACAGCAACTTGATTTTCATGGAATGGTGAGAGCCAGGAAAATGGACATTGGATCAAAGTTGGGGGAACTGAAACTAATGAACACATATTCTAGAAAACCAATGTGTGCTCTGATTAAAAGAGCTCTTCTTAGACATCAGCTCCACTCTCCACAACCTGAACCTAGGCAAAAGAAACTAAAGGAAAGAACAGTTCTAACAAGTTCCTAATTTTAGTTTAATTATTTAAAAAAATTATAATGAGTTAGTTTTATGGCTAGTTTTCCTATTATTTGAACAATTACATTTTTCCTTGAACTCCACAGCAAACCACTGAGATGGCACTACTGTGATTCCATTTTATAAATGAAGAAGTTTAGGTGGGAACTAGCTAAGATTACACAGCAGTAAGTCTGAGTTAAGATTAGTGTCCAGATTCCTGATGCCTGTGCCTCTGCCTACAGCTCTGTACTGGCTGTATCAATCTAAGCATCTTGCTAGAATGTGAGTTCCCAGATTGAAGGAAGCCTGCTGCTGGCATGTGTATACGTGGTGAAGGCCTGGGTTTTTTTTTTTTTTCAGTAAAGAAAAAATGTGGCCAAGTGAGGTGGTTTGAATAAGAATGGCCCCAATAGGCTCATATATTTGAATGCTTAGTCACCAGAGAGTGTTACTGTCTGAAAGAATTAGAAGGATTAGGAGGTGTGGCCTTGATCAACAATAAGCAGATCAATAGAAGAAGATAAACATTTTTATTTAACATGGGTGGGAACAGTTAGAGAAATGTGATTACCCAGAAGCCTAAGGAAGACTAGATACTTTTATAGCCTTTTCATAGGAGAGAGGTACATGGGGGCTCTGGAATTTTGAGGGGTAACAAGTGATCTTAGGTGAATGAATGGGCCTAATGCTTTAACAGTGATCAATGATTATTTTTGGGACTTGAGTGACGTTTAGCAGAAGGACAACAGCTTGTGACTAATTTGCCCAGATAAAGTGACTTACCCAGAGAAAGCACTTGCAGTGCTTCAGGTGCTGGAAAAAGTGTCTGATATTCCCATGTCTGTCAAAAGACCCACCTAAGAAATAGTTAGCCTTGTTTCCTTGTCTGAGTTTTCACGAACTAAATTCATATCTCTTGGAAGGAATGTTAAAATGTGTAAGTGCCTTTAATTAAAAATATCATTCCAGGGTGCTATATTTTAGGGTATTTTCTGAGCCCCAATAAATTATATTAGAAGTCCAAATTCAGTATCAAGTTCTTTCCTCCATGGTTGGTTTTCAACATTCTCCCCCTTGCATGGAGATTCCAGGGAGATTCCATTATGTTATCACTTGCCCTGCCAGTCGGTGGTCTAGGTGGCCTCTCTGATCTCAGAGATTCCTGATAAATGCGAATGAACTGAAGACTCAGTACATACAGGGAACAGTTGGATCAGCCATATATGCTTCATTAAGTTCTTCTTGGCATCTCAGTTTGTTCGGCTTATAGCCCAGTTACCTCAAGAGCTGAGTAGCCCTTATTTTCATGTTCTAAAAAAATTTACGTCAGAGCTCTTGAGAGTTTCTCGAGTTCTGTCTGGCTGTTGCCTGTGACTTTATTATTATCCCTTGTCTGTTGACATCCTAATAACTGGGCATCTTCTTCCAGCCCAGGAGACAAAGAATATTGTACCAGACTTCCAAGTTAGTTACTCTCTAGCTTCCGTGGCAAATGTACCGACAAAATGTGACCGAAAGCTGCCTTTAGTGCGCCTCCTAGTCTGTGGGGACACCGTGCAGCATTCGAGGAAGGCAGACATGCAGCAGGAGTCAGAGAAGACTGCTCTCCCATCGTCCTCAGTCAAGAAGCAAAGAGAGATGGGTTCACTTTCTCCTTTTAATCCAGTCCAGGACCCAAGCCCAAGGTCTGATCCCTGCATTCAGGGTGGGCCTTTCCTCCTCAATTTAACTTTTCGGAAAACATCCTCATCAATAAACTCAGAGGTGAATTTTTATGGTGATTATAAATCCTGTCAAGCATACAGTGAAGATAAATTCTCCTAGGCCTTTCCCACATCCGAGGGTAGAGACCTTTGATAACTCTTCTGGAATGTATGTGCTGTTTCATCTTTTTTTTTTGTTGTTGTTGTTAAACTTTACTATGCTGCGGGCCGCAGGAATATATCATAAGAACTCAGCTGGTTATGGCAAAGTCACTACCTGGAGGAATCAGGGAATTCCTCCAGAGGAAGCCAAATCCCAAGGAGTTTTTGGTGTTACTTGGCTTGTTATATATCAGCTGTATTCTGTTATGAAAATCATGTGTACCTTCATAGTTTTCCCAATTGACTTTTCCCTAAGAAGAGCTAACAGTGTGGACTGATCACTCTCTGGACATACACATTCCAGGCATTTTGAGAACAACTTCAGGAAAGGCTTTCTCTGGAATCAGATATCTCCCCTAGCTACTTTCAAGGACTAAAGGGGACATCACCCAGGTGGTCACCCAATTTCCGAGGATTAACAGTGATAACAGCCCACAGGCGAGTCTCCTGACTTAAGGTAAATTCCACAAGGAGACACCGCCCAAGTCAGGTAGACTTTAAGTAATAGCTTTACACAATTTAGCTCAGACCCCTCCTTTCTTACAGCCTTACTAACTTTATAGATCTCTAATTACTTACATAACCACTTCTAGGAATATTTAGATAACCTTCTGTGCTAACAGCTATGTTCAGCCAGAACTCCCAGTTCAAGCCTCCCTGTAATTATCATTATTGATAGCATCCGGCCAGGTCCATCACCGGATGGAGGAAAGTACCTTATCAGAGATACCTCTGTACTCTCTAAGAACAGACTTAAGCATCCAGGCCACCTGTTTGAAAAGGCCTGGTGGATGTGCTAATTAAGCTTAACTTCCTCCTTTCCCAAACCTTACCTCCAGTTCCAGATCTCCCTTTAGCTATCACCAGAGGCATCTAGCTGTACACAGGTTGCCTAGAGACTGAGCACACTTTTCCCCACCCTGCAGAAAAAACGGCAGACAGCTTGGACAGATAGGAGCCACAGGAAAAAAGAAGACAGTTTTATTTTCTCCCATTGACCTAGCAACTTATAGATTTTTAACGTAAGATCCCTCTTCTTAGATATTACCCATATTTAGCCTTTAGTTAATTCATTAGTCACTTCCCCTTCGGATCACAAATGGTAATTAACAACTAGTGCCCCTCTTTGTAATTCTTATCAACCCTCCATTTGATCCTGATAGCGGACAATCACTGCCTGAGGAAGTTCAGGCTGAGTGTCCTGGGTGGAGGGGAGGATTGTGAGTTTGGGGAGATATATAACTGTAAAGCAGAGGACAGAGAAGAGAGAAGAGAATGGAAGAACGAGATGGGTAAGAACTTGAGAGGAACGAGCTGAGATGGGGAAGAACTAGATTGAAGAGCTAAAAGAGAGGACTAGAGGAACGAGATGGAAGATGAGGAAGAGCCAGATGGGGAAGAACAAGATGAGGAAGAGCCAGATGAGAGAGAAGGAGATGGGAGAGAAGCTGATGGGGGAAAGAACTAGATAGATGAGAACCTAGAAGGGACAGAACTAGATGAAGGAATTAAGATAGAACCTAGAGGGGACAGTAGATAAATATAGAGAGAAGTCAGGCAAGAAAGGAGTTAGACATGAGAACAGAACTGAAGCTGTGTATAAAGGATGTTATGCCAGAGGAATTAAAGCAAGTAAAATATAGAACTCAGTGTGCTGAGATTATATTTCCTGATAATAGTCCTCGCCGTCAGTAGTTCTCTCTCCTGAGCCCCTGGGATGTATAATATTAAGGCTGGTCCCTTTAATATTATACAAGATTACTATGTGATGGCAGTATTTGGAGATCAGATTTGATACAGCCCCGTATATAGTCTAGGTTGGCCTTGATTTTGAAACCCCCTGCCTCAGCATCCTAAGGCATTTACTACCATGCTTACTTACTGTGCTTACATGTGTGGGTGTACATGCTACAGCACACACGTGTGGAGGTCAAAGAACAACTTTAGGGAGTCAGTTTCCTCCTACCACGTGGATTCTAGGGATGGCACTCAGGTGTCAGGCACTCACAGATGTCTTTATCCACAGAACCATCTCACCGGCCCTTGATTTTCTTTTAATGATTAGAAAAGTACAACTAAACAATCAAATAATTTTACTTGTAAGAACAATATGTTAACCTTTACTAACAAGCACTCATAGGCCAGGCACCAGATGATTTAGCACATTTTGTCAGGTAGGTGAGGCATGGAGGATCATCTGATATCACAGGCCTATCGAGTGCTGGGCTGAGATATAAAGTCGGGGCTTAAGCACTGTGCTGGATTGCTTGCGACTTTACAGCTCAAATCCGATGAAGACAATTTCATCAAGTTAATCAGAAAGGCAAATACTGGATGTTTTTTCTCATTGGGGAACATATATTACATATAGGTACATAAGATCAAATCACACACACACACACACACACACACACACACACACACACACGGTGTGAAAGTAGAAAAGAAACCTTCTAGGAAGACAGAACGGACCATAGGAAGAGACAAGGGAGAGAAAAGATGAGTGGAAGGGTATGTAGAAGTAGGGGAGGAACATGGTCTAATTACAGCATATTCTCTGTGAAAATGTTCTTGCAGGGCTATGAGATGGTTCAGCTGGAAAGGGCGATTGCAGCACAGGCCTGGAGACCCAAGTTCAATCCCCAGAACCCATGCAAAGGTGGAAAGAGAGAACTGACTTCACAAAGCTTTCCTCTGACTGCACACAAGCACTGTGATAGTCACACCTCTGCTACCCACACGTTAGATATACAAAGACACACTGATACGCTTTTAAAAAAGAAAATGTTCTTATGAAATCATTACTTTTGTGTAATGAACATATTCCAATAAAAATTGGCTGGTTGGCTGAACATGATCGAAATACACTATGTACATGTCAGAAAGAAACCTTTTATTCTATAGCCACTGACAAAGATTGGCTGACTTACTCTCCCAGAAAGCAACAGTCCCCAAGATGGAATGCAGTGCTGTGGAAGACAGGCCATGGACAAGTACATTTCTGAGATGGCCCAGTGGATAAAAATACTTGCTGCATAAGTGTGAGGTGTTCAGATTCCCAGAATCCATGTGACAGCTTGGCAGGCGTGATGGCTACCCGTATTTCTACCCTTCAGAAGACTAGCCCAAATTGGCAAGCTCTGGGTTCAGCTAGAGATCTTGCCTCACTAAACAAAATGGAGAGTGATTGCAGAAGGTACCTAAAGTCAGCCTTGGGCCTCCACACTTATAAGCATACATGTGCATCCACACATATGTGAACATACATACGAACACCATAGACACATGCAAAAAAGTACATTTTATAATCATTTTTAATGTGATCTAAGTAAGACATAAACACATGGACAGGTGGATGTCAGACAAAATTCAATCACTATTGAGTCAGATTCTTTCTATTTTTGAAGTAGGAATAAAATAGTATGACTAATATCAAGAAAAAGGTGAGATGAGAAAAAATCTAAAAAATAATCTTCCTAATGAAACAGGGGTTTTGCCATCTATATATAATCTTCTTAATTTTTGTTTAGGTACCAATAGGGTCTTTACCTAGTTGAGATTATGGGATAAAAATACCAAGATTTTCTCTGGGAATTCATACTAAAGACCAGGAGCCAGGGCTCTGGCCTGAGACAGAGGGGGAATCTGGATTCTGTCCTCATTAACTGTGTAGTCTCGGCTGTGTTATTCAATCCGTTCTTAGAGTATGTTTCACCTGTAAAATGGGGATTTTTTTTTCCTTTCAACAGTGAAATTGTGGTGTTGTATATGGGTTTAGTGTGGTTTTCTCAGCACAGGGCTAGGCACAGACACACTGCTCAGATAATATTTTTTTTGTGACTAGATGTATGATACTTTTAAAAACAGTAGTAAAGTCTATTTTATTATGGATTCCTGACACCTAAAAAGGTCAAGTAATACCGGGCAGTGGTGGTGTATGCCTTTAATGCCAGCACTCGGAAGGCAGAGGCAGGCAGATCTCTGTGAGTTCGAGGCCAGCCTGGTCTACAGAGCAAGATCCAGGACAGGCACCAAAACTACACAGAGAAACCCTGTCTCGGAAAAGAAAAAAAAAAAAAAAAAAAAAAAAAAAAGGTCAAGTAATGAGCCAGCCAAATAATGAGCCAACCAGGTAGCTCGGTGGATAAAGGGGACTGCCACCAAGCCTGGCAATATGAATTCAATCCCCAGAACCCACATGGTAGAAGGAGGCACCTAACTCCCATAAATTGTCCTCTGACTTTGTGTGTGTGTGTGTGTGTGTGTGCGCGTGCGCATGCGCGCGCACACGTGCACGTAATAAAGTTTTTTGAAAAAGCTATGCAATTAACTTGCTTTAAAACAAATCTACCATGGCCACTTCCCAAGAGTCCAGTTAGAACTAGGATGTGCCCTGGCCTGGGTTTCTGCTGGGCACAGCTTTGTTGTTATCACTGGGCCTTCCCGACTTGACGCTTGTGCCACAGAACTGGCGATGCCCACCTCGAACCTCTGTGTTGTGATTGGCTGGAACCAGGAAAGACCCAGATGTGCATGCAGCTTTTCTCCTGGTGGCATTTGCAGTTCATTAGAGACAAAGCCTTGTCCTTTTCAGCATACAGACAGGCTCAGTCTGCATGGAGAGAGGAAGCAGCATTTTAAAATACCCCTGTTCCCCTGAGCACTGCCAGTGTGTTGGCTGTGACAGCCAGGCATGGGCTGGAGGGTTGAGTCTACCTCCCCTCTGTGCTTTTTTTTTTTATCACACTGGGTACTAGTCACCCTTGATCCCTCCCATGGCCACCCTCTGGGGTTCTTCATCCCTTTCCTCTTCCATTGCCACACTATTCTTAAGTAAAGAAGTGATTTCAGAGTGGGCATTTTACCTTGTCGCCCCTCGTCCAAGCACTTTGTGTTTTCAAAGACTGTCCAGACTCCATCCACGCCTGACCTGTTCTGCCTTGTGCCTTCCCTACTTCCCACTGGTCTTACTGATCTTGACATCCCAGGACACCTACTGTTACACTGTAACGAGAATGCAGACTGTGTGAGGACCAGGAATGGGTGAGCAGCCAAGGATGAGGACATATTGTTTACTTACATGTTTAAAATAATGCAAACAATGGGCCAAATCAAAACACCATGTCAATAGGTGTTAGAGTGTCCATAGTTTCCCCAGGGAGGGAGGTGTCCAGAAGCCCTCAACTTTCCCCTGACTATAAGTGTTCAGGTCATTCTGAAATGCACTGTAAAGCCCCCATCCCACAGGGAGCCCGACAGGTGGTTTCTGGGAGAGCTCCCTATCTCAAATCAAAGATATTCAAAGCACTCCGCTGGCAAGGAAATTGGCTCCGGTCACATCACAGTGCCTGACCACGCGTCTACCTGTATACCCTCTCAGGCGCTGCTGAAGTTGACATGTTGAAGGCATGAAAAACCATACAACACCCAGAAGCTCCTGGAGTGGAGAGTTAAGAGCTTGCTGGCCTGTCCACCCCGGAGCCGGGCATCCAGTCCCCCTGCTCTGCTCCCCCGCCCACATCAGGGTGGAAGGAGTTTATCTTCTGTCGGGATTTATGCCCATCACGCGGCCTTGGAGATGACTAGGCTGAACGTTGGGTGGCTTGAGTCCCTGCTTTTTCCATTGTGGTGTCGTCACTTTTTCCACAGCCATGCTAATTGAGGGCTCTCGGGGAGCAGGGAAGCAGCGGTTGTGTGCCTAGCCCTCTTCTGGCACGCAAACCTTGCTTTGTCGTTATCCATGGTGGGCTTCTGGCTCCTCCGTGTCTGGCAAGAGGAAGAACAAGAGTGACAGGTACATGGGAGCCCCAGGCCTCACGCCTGTACTGAGTGCTGCTTCTAACCTGTCTCCCAGTGAAATGACCCCACATATAACACGGCTCTCATTTTTCCCCTTTGAGAAAATTCTTCAAAAATGTGAGTCTTCTTTGGAGATATGGTCTTACTATGTAGCCCAAGTTGGCATCAAGCCCATAATCTTTCTGCCGGAACCTCTGAATGCTGGGGTCGATCCCAAGTTGTTTATATTTTTTATGGCCTACTTGAATATATAAATTTTGAGGAGAGTAGAAAAAAAATACATGGCTTAGACTTTATATTTATTTTATTACTTTTCTTACAAGTATCTAAAAATCTTGAGTTGAAGAGAGTATATTAATTTAGGATATTACTTTTCAGTTCTTACATTCTGTGACCTGTGAATCTATACATATGTTTTAATTTCTGGTATCACTGTCTTTATGAATGCTATTTGGGATCCTCTTCCTCAGTGTCCAAGTTGTTTGTAGTATAGCACTTTTGGGATCTGTGAATAATTCAGTTACTGGAGATTTTACAAGGTAAGTACTGATGGCCGTATAGGTGCCAGCCTGCAGTTCATTGTGAAATTTGAATTCCAACTCTATTGGGAAGCAGTGCCTTGATGAGAACTCAAGTATAAGGTGAGGAACCTTCTTTTCCGAGGGCTGTTTTTGCTCTAAATCCAGTAGTGTGGTCACAATTAGTATCTGTATGAATTGAAAATTATTTATAAATAATAGTTACATTACCTAAAATAATTAATGCAAAATGCAACAAATATATTATTAAAATGTGCAGTGCATTATTATTTATACTACAGCACATTAAGTACGTTATATATTATCAGACAATGTATATGATTATATACTATATTAAGAATATTAAGATTTTATATAGTAATTAAGTACTATGTAAATGTACTAAAATAATATAATGAAGATTCCTGGCAAAAATGTCAAACAGCCAGCTCTGGTGACACATACCTGTGGGATATACCGAAGAAGCAGAGGCAGGAGGATCTGAAGTTGGAGGCCAGGCTGGGCTCTACTGTGGGGCTGATGAGATGGAATGCTCAGTAGATAAAGTGCCTACTGGGCAAAGCTAATATCCTGAGTTCCATTCCTAGGACCCATGTAAAGGTGGAAGGAAAGAACCAACTCCAGAGGGTTGTACTCGGACCTCCACACCACAGTATTTGAGCCCACATGCCACCCCAGTTATACAACATAGTAATATTAACATGTTTACCAGTGTAGACCAGTAAAAGGAATAAAACACGAGCGCTCTATAGGTGAAGACAAGCGCTGTGGTGTCTGGATAGCATGCCAGGTGTGCTAGGCACAGGTACTCACATATGTGTTTCATGCACTTGTATCTCATGACTAATGCTAGAATATAATGTAGTGCTTTTCACTTGTATTTTGTGGGATTTTTCATGTGAAAGAAAGTTTGGTAGCCGTATATCACAATTGTAATGGCTACTTCTCTGTATATGTAGTATGGTTCCCTCTACTCCAGTTGGTAGTTTTAGGAATTGCTTCCAGTTTTCTTTCCTAAAAACAATTCCATAATATTCTGAGTTGTAGTTTAAAAAAAACCTTCTCTAATCTTATCCGAGATTATAAAGCCTGTGTTTCTTCTGTATTTCTCAACCCTTAAATATTTTATTTTTGTTAAGTGTCATAATAGGAAGTAACAGTGTTACCATCCTAATACACACAAATATACATGCATACACATTTGTTTCTTTGTTTCCTCTCTCTCTCTCTCTCTCTCTCTCTCTCTCTCTCTCTCTCTCTCTCTCTCTCTCTCTCCCTCCCTCCCTCCCTCCCTTCCTCCCTCCTTCCCTCTCTCCCTCCCCCCCCAGACAGCTTTTCCAGGCTGGCCTTGAACTGTCTGTGTAGCAGAAGGTATCTTTGAACTCCTAATCCTCTGCCTCCACCTCCTGAATGCTGGAGTTACTGGTGTGCACCATTGTGCCCCCGTTTTTTTGTACCACTTTAAATGCACAGTGCAGCGACACTCAGCACATCCACTTGGTTGTACAGCTGTCACCACTATCCACCACAGAGCTCTCATCTTCTGCACGGAAACTCTACCCATTAGATGCTGTCTTGGTTCCCCTCCTGAAATCCCCAACACTCACCATTCTTTCACCTGTAAGTTTGACCACACTAAGTCCTGCATATGAACACTGTGCCAACAAGGTTCATCCATGCAATACATGTTAGATTTTTTTCTATGGAAAATATCATTAGTAAAAATTAAAAATACAGGGCAAAACTGAAAGAATTTTTTTAGCCAACACTCTCCTGCCCACCACCTAGCTATTACCATTAACATTTACTGTGTGGTATTTTCATTGTTACCTATGTATTTATCCATTCCGCTTCACTCACCTTATTTAGGCATCTTTAAAATCAAATTCAGACACCATATATCTCCTGGAAAGAGCCCACATGCTACTAAATTTGATATTTGTGGACCTTTTTATGATTTGATGAAAATTTTATCTTATATAACAAAATGCAAAAAATCTTAAATCAAAGTTACATTTGTTCAGTTTTGAGAAATGTTCTCAAGCTAAACCGCTATGTGGCCATATTATCACCATCATTCCACAATTTCCTTCATGTCCCTTCTCCTTCCAAGTCTATCCTATTTCCATCCTCACACACACACCACGGCAAGGTAGAGTAGGGGAGCCGAAGATGGTGGGTGCCTTCTGGCTGGTGGGGAAAAGCAGTGCAGGCCACTTGCCTCTGTCTGCCGCTGCAGTCTGGTTATTTAAGCTTTGGAAGAATCTACCTCTTTATTTACACAAAATACTGTTACAGTCTTTATTTTCTTCCTCAGAGATTTGCTGGCTTTATTTGTTTGTTTAGTTTTAGTTTCCCACATGAATGTTAGAGTTAATCTTGTTATTTTGAAATACAGAAAGAACCAATTTGAGCTATTTGTTTAGGTTACAATAAACTTATACTGCCCTGTGTCACTATCAGGAATATGTTCTTAAAGAGACATTGTTACACACTGTTATTTATTCACAGACATTTCTTATGGTCATTCTTTCAAATGGATTCTTTCCTTCTTACATATTGTGAAGAAAGTGGTGGGTTTTGGTTTTCAAAGTATTTGAAATTGACTTCATATTTTTCTATCCAATTGAGTTTTTTCTCTTGTGCATACTAAATAGTTTTTCTGTGTGTATTGTCTTGTTTTTCATATGTATATCATAGTTGTAGTTTTATACATACATGTACACATACACATATGCGCACCCCCCCCCCACAGGTATCTGTATACATGTTGAAGCCTGAAGTTGAAGTCAGATGTCGTCCTTGACTGCTTTCCATTTTCTTTGTTGAGAAGGGTCTCTTGCTGAACCCAGAGCTTGTCAGTTCTGTCTAGTCTGTCTAGCTAGCTTGCTCTAGGAGCCCCTGTCTCTGCCTCCCAGACGTTGGGATTGTAGGTTAGTTCTGGGGATCTAAATTCTAATCCTTATACTTGGGCAGCTTGAATTCGCCAAACCATCTCCTCAGCCCTGTTATATTGATTCACTAAGCCAGCCCTGTTTCATATTTTTATTTCCAGTTTTTATGCATCTCATTTTCTCTCTTGTCTAGCTACATATATAGCTGCATTCTTCTTATCTCTGGGACTAGGCTATGTGGTGATAGCAAGAGTGGGGCTTCTTATCTGTGTTTATTAAGATGCTGTATGTGTACATGTACATACATACACATGGAAAAGAATATGTGTTTTGTGTAAAGGGATATAGTACCATGTAAAGGATATATGTGTGCCATTGTCTATATGTATTCATGTTTATTGTGTGCTTTTATACTTCATAATAGATATTTAAGGAATTTCTCAATGACTCCTATTTTGTTTGATTTTTTATATGAAAACTAGGGTTGCAGTTTGTAAAATATCCCTTTTGCTTCTATGGGATCAGTATGATTTTTCCCCTATGATAATAACTATGAGCAAACGATTAGATTTCCTAGCATTTCAACATCACTGACTTTCCAGAGTGAGCTTTAGTCACATGGTGTACTAGTGTTTTAGTGCACTGTTGCAGTCTTTTGATTAATGTTTTATTTAGAAGTTTTGTATTGACCTTCTTAAGTGAGATCTGTCTATAGCGTTTACTGTGCATGAAATACCTATTAGATTTTGTTATTAATGCAATAACCACCTAAAATAAATTAGACATTCCTTTTTTCTTTTTCATAGTCTAGTAAAGCATAAAAATCATTGAACTATCTGCTTTTGGAATATATATATATATATATTATGGGAAACTGTGGGGCTTGATGCTTTTTTTTTTTTTTTAACTTTCTCCTTTCCCTAAGAATTGAAATACTTATATATTTTTATTTTTCCTAAGGAATAGTTGGGAAATTATGTTTTTCCAGACAATTGTCTATTGCACTCTGATTTTAAAATTGATCATGCAGAGTCCTTTAATTAATTAAGTTCCCGAGGCTTCCGTTAATTTTGTTTAATGTTTAAGCAGGTTGGGATTGAGCTACCTTCCCAAGTGTGGGCCAGAGAACCAATGAATTATTTCTCCTTGTCATCCCATGGTTCTGGTGCCAGACTGTGACTCCTTTTACATGCCAGTGTCCTCACTGGATAACGCCCAAGTTCCATGATGTCTGCGGCCACCATTGGCCCCTGATAGCAGCTGTAGTAGCCGCTCACAGAATTCGTAGAGATAGAGGGAAAGGTGACATGGAGTTCTGTGCAGCCATAAAAATTTGGGGTGGTGGGGATGGAAAGGGACAGGGTCTCACCATGTAGCCTAGTCTGCTTGTGGGATTTGTGGTCCTCCTGCCTCAGCCTCGGTAGTGCTGGGGTTACAAGCACGTGTCACATGCCAGTTTAACAGCCTTAAATACCGTGTTCAATCTGTTTCTTTACTTCATCTCGTCTCTGTGTACAGCTCTACCCTTTTTCTTGTCCAGTATCATCTTCCCCACTATTCAAACTGCTTATGAGGAGTTCTCCAGGGTGTTCTGTTAGTCTGACTGCTTTTCTGGCAGTAGATAGCCTATGAATTCTTTCCAGAATTAAACAGGAGACCCATCCATAGTGGTGTTCGGGGACATTGAAATTTGAATTTCACACATTTGACAATATTTGTCTGCCTTTGTTGAGTTGTTTTTAAATTCCAGCAATTTGTATGGATGGGAAAGAACAGAGAGGTGAGGAAGGGACTCTTTTGACTTCATCTGGAACATTCTCAGCTTAACACAAAGCATTGCTGACTCTCATTAGCTCACTATCTGTCTTCCTAGGGGAGGAGATCACAGTACTCTCAACTCACTGACTGTGGAGGAGGCTGCACTCTGCCATCCTGGCCCTTCTCATTGTCTGTCCATTCAGATTACCGTTCCCTCCTATCAGTGCCCAACCATGGCTTTGAGCAGAGAGTGCATATCCTTGCTTCCTGAGCTCAGCCAAGAATAACCACACGGCTCTAAAGAGCACTCCATATATGCATGCATACATTATATATGTATGCATTATACAGTAACTGGAAATTCTTCTGGAAAATATCACCTTTCATTAACTTTCCAATAAACAACATCAGCATTTTATGTCATTGAATTTTTTTACTTCTACTTTTATACGATAGAGTTTTTTTTTTTTAAATCATTATAAACATCAATATATTTTGCTGAGCAAGAGGAAGTTTGCAGCCAGCTTTGGACAGTATTGTTTGCCCCCTCATATGATAGATATAAAGGCTGTCATTGACATCTGGGCTAACTGAGCCCCCTTATTTTCCTGTCTGTACCTGGGCATTTTTGTATTGAGTGATTTTACTTTTTCTTCCCAGCAACCTGAGCCCTTTACCAGGGACTTTGCTTCCTTGATGTTTTTAGTTGCCTGACATTAGTGGCTCACTGTAGGAACTTAAGAAGTGCTGTGGAAAAGATAACCCCACAAAAGACTGCTGGCAATGGCCGAGAGACAGCTGGGACTGACCTATTCTGGTGATGGGATGGCTGAACACCCTAATAGCTGTGCCAGAAACCCCATTCAAGGACTGAGGAATCTGGATGCAGACATCCACGGCTAGGCCCTGGGTGGAGCGCCGGGAGACTAATTAGCGAGAAAGAGGAGGGTTTATATGAGCGAGAATTGTTGAAACCAAGGTTGGATAAAGCACAGGGACAAATAGTCAAACAAATGGAAACACAAGAACTATGAACCAAAGGCTGAGGGGCCCCCAACTGGATCAGGCCCTCTGAGTACCAGGTCCTGTGCCCACTGCATGAGATGGCTGTTTGAAACCTGGGACTTATGCAGGGACACTTGGCTCAATCTGGGAGGAGGGGACTGGACCTGCCTGGACTGAGTCTATCAGGTCAATCTCAGTCCTCAGGGGAGACCCTGCTCTGGAGGAAGTGGGAATGGGGGGTAGGCTGGGGGGAAGGGAAGGGGGGCAGGAAGGGGGAGAACTAGGGAATCTGTGGCTGTTATGTAGAACTGAATAGTATTGTAAAATAAAAAAAAAAGTGCTGTGGAGGAATTGATAGAAGGATCCTAAAGATGTAGGGAACTAGAATACAGGAAAGCAAGGTGCTTCGACTACACTTCTACTTCGTTTTTTGGCCTCTGTGGAGTAAGGCACTGACTTGTCTGGTCATCTATCTCTTCCCTATAACAGGATGATATCAATGCCTATCCTTCTTACCTATGAGTTCACCCAAAATGGTGACGGACACAAAAGCACTTTGGACAATATACCAAACTGCATGGGAGTGATGGCTTACTGTTCTAGTGCAAGAATGAATAGTGAGGGTCCAATGCATGCATAGCTATACAAATAGACTTCTAACTTCCCTCACATCTCTAAAAAGGATTTATTTATGTTTATTTTATGTGTATGAGTATCTGCATATGTACTGTGTGTGTGCCTCATTCACTCAGAGCCAGAAAAGGGTGCCAAATCTGCTGGTACTGGGAACTGAACTAGGTCCTCTGCAAGAGCAGCAAGTGCTCTTAACTGCTGAGCTGTATCTCCAGCTTCTTCCTTTAGATCTTTATAGTGGGCTAGATATCATAGAGAAAATCATCTTACAGGTTCCTAGAATGAATGATAAATCATGCTAATCATTTTTTCTAAATGCAGAACTGGGTTTCCATGAAATTAATAAATTCTCTTGGGGGACTAAAGATGTGTGTGTGTGTGTGTGTGTGTGTGTGTGTGTGTGTGTGTGTTTGTGTAAGTCTGTAGGTGCATGTCTCTGTGTGTAGATGTCTGTGTATGTTTGTGTGAGTATGTCTATGTATTTGTGTGTGTCTCTGTGTGTGCACCTGTGTCTCTGTATACCCTGCTGATCTTCATAAGCAGGTTTTTAGCATTACTAGGTTTTGTCTAGAGGGCAAAAGACAATGCTTTCATCTTGAGTTAACTGGGGATATGGAACTGAAGCCCCTGCATGAAAGTGAGCCGGCTCCCCCACTCTAGCCCCTCACCCCCACCCTCCATAAAGAAAACTGTTACCTTGCATTTGGGAGGCACAAACAGTTGGAAAGTGCTAATTTTTTTGCTTATCAGCTTTAGAATTAAAAGCAATAATAACCTTTTTGTTTGGGTTTGGGCGGTAGAAATGAAATTTTTTTTAAGACTATGTGTGCAGGTCTGTCTTGCTTTGTTTGAGGTTCTGATTTACTTTAACAGAAAGATTTGGAGCACTTGCCTTGGTCTTCAAGCAGAGGAAATGGGAATGTCTCCAGAGAGATGGAAACTCAGCCCAACTCACATCATTCTCAGATAAAGCCTTGATGAAACGAACACACACACTCTTCCCCCAGTGTCTCCAGGAGCTTAGATCTAGAAAATTTCTTAGATAATATTCTAGTTCCATTTCTGTTGCTATGAGAAAATACTCTATCAAAAACCAACTTAGGAGAGAAGGGGTTTGTTTTTAGCTCATGTTGACAGGCTTTAGACTATAATAAGCAGAGAAATCAGGGCAGAAAGAGGTCGAAAGAGCTGGTCCCATCACATCTAAGTCAAAAGAAGAGAGACATGAATGTATTCATATTCACTCACTTACTTGTGCAGAGCTGGATTTTGACACACACAGTTCAGAAATAGCCTAGGGAATGGTGCCACCTATAGTGAGCTGGGTCTTCCTAAAGCCCCAAAGACATGTCTAAAAGCCTACCCACTGTAGACAGACCATCACTGAAACTCTCTTCCCAGGTAATCCTAGCTTGTGTCAAGTTAACAACTAAAGCTAACTATCACACACTAAAATTTCATATGCTCAAGTCCCATATACAAAAATGATAGTAAATCCTCTCATATATTCAAGTCACTTCTGGACAACTTATCATAGGTAATACAATACAAATGCTCTGTGACTAGTGGCTATGCTGTATTGTTTAGAGAATGGTGTCAGGAAAATACTCTGAATATGTTCACGGTAGGTACAATATATATTTTTAAATATTCAAACCTACCATTGGTTGAACCTATGGGCATGGAGGACCAACTGGATTTCTGTTATCTTTCTTTGGATGAGTTGGCACATCAACGGATGACATTATTGTTCACACAGATGATCTAAAGGGGGTTATTGTAAGAATTGTCAAAGGAACATTTGAAAATGAAGAGGCCTATGTAGTGCCAAATATGATTTTCTTCTTAACCAAGTTATACCATCTCACATAGTGTTTTAATAGGAGAGTGCTTTTGTTTCCTTATCTCAGTCAGTGTTCCATTGCTGTGAAAAGACACCATGACTAAGGCAACTCTTATAAAAGAAAAGCATGTCATTGGGGCTTGCTACAGTTCAGAAGTTTAGTCCATCGTCATTATGGTGGGAAGCATGGTGTCATGCAGGCAGACATAACGCTGAAGAAGTAACTTGAGAATTCTACAATTGGATCTGCAAGACGGCAGGAAGACAGGAAGAGCACTGGTACTTTCTTGGGTTTTTAAACAACAAAGCCCACCCCAAGTGACACACTTTCTCCAAAAAGGCCACACCTACCCTACAAGGCCACACTTACTCCCACAAATCCACATCTAATGCCTCTTACTAAACATTTAAATATATGAGCCTATGGAAGCCATTCTTATTCAAACCACCCCATTCTCTTCCCTGGTCCCCCTATACTTGTAACCATATTATAATTCAAGAATACATTCAATCCAACTTCAAATGTCCCCATGGTCGATAACAGTGTCAACACTGTTTCGAAGTCCAAAGTATCTGAAACTCAGGGCAATCTCTTAACCATAATCCCCTGTAAAATCAAAATAAAAAAGCAGATCACATACTTCCAACATACAATGGCACAGAATATACATTACCATCCCAAAAGGGAGGAAAGGAATCATAATGAGGAAATACTGTATCAAAGCCAGACTGAAAACTAGCTGGACAAACTGCAAATTCAGCATCTCCATGTCTAATGTCAAAGCACTCTTCAGATCTGCAACTCCTTTCAGGCTTGTCGACTGCCACACACTTCTCTTTCTTGGGCTGGTTCCACACCTGGTCTGCAGCTCTCCTTGGCAGGTATCCCATGACTCTGGTATCTCCAACGTTTTGGGGTCTCCATGACAATCCAGGCTTCACCTTCACAGCTTCACATAGAGATCTCTCTAGGCCTCCATGCAGTGACATCCTTCACACACATTTGACCCAGCAGTTTTTCTTAGCTGCACAGAGAGAGAGAGATTCCATAACCCCTTTCTTATATCCTTGATTCTAAAGCCAGAACCATGTGGCTGAAGCTGCCAAGTTCTTCTCCTTGCTGGGACTGGAACATGGTCCCCTCATTCAAATACATTTTCATCAGATTTCTATTTTCAATAATTTTCTTCATTGTCTAAGCTTGGCTCTCCTGAAACTCACTCTGTAGACCAGGCTGGCCTTGAACTCAGAGATCTGCCTGCCTCTGAGCACTGAGTGCTGAGATTAAAGGTGTTTGCTACCACAATCAGTCCTAAACTTTTCTTCAAGTCCTTTTCACAAGTTGGAAGCTTAGCTTGGTGGGGTCTCACCACTCCCTTTATTTCATTTAGGATCAGGCTTTTTTCTTTAAACATTTTATATCCCTGAGCGCTAGAGTTAGCTTTATTAAACTTTCTGTTGCCCCTTTTCTTCTCAAACTGTACATTTTGTATTTTCCCTTTCTAAGCTTATTCCTTTTTATTATAGATCTGTATAAGAGGCACTACTAATAACCACATGACAGAGTTAACATTAGGCTGTTTTGAAATCTCCTCAGCCAATGCCATTTATACAAAACTCGTCAATTTAGCCTCAGGCAGACTTTTCAGACAAAGGTGGAAAGCAGCCACATTCTTCACCAAAATATCACCAGATCAGTCTCTTGGCCACACACTAAAATTCTTTCCCTCTGAAACTTCTTGTGCTGGGGTCCAACAGTTCAAATCACTCTTAGCACTACTCTCTTCCATACATCTAGTAGAATGGCCCTTTAACCAACACTTGAAATGTCCAATCAGTTTTCTAGTCCTAAGTCCCAAAGTGTTTCATATTCCTCCAAACAAAGCATGGTACTTCAGTCCCTGGTACCAACTTCTGCCTTAGTCAATGTTCTATTACTGTGAAAAGACACCATGACCAAGGCAACTCTTCTAAAAGCATTTCATTGGGGCTTATTTACAGTTCAGAGGTTTAGTCCATGGCCATTATGATAGGAAGCATGGCAGCATGCAGGTAGATGCCACGGTGTAGAAATAGCTGAGAGTTCTACATCTAGATTGCAGGCAGCAAGAAGACATGGAGAACACTGGGGCTTTCTTGGGATTTTGAAACCCCCAATGACATACTTCTTCCAACAATTTCATACCTCCTGATGCTTCTCTCCAAGAATTCAAACATGTGAGCCTATGGGCACCATTCTTATTCAAGCCATGTTAGTCAAGAAAAATCAAGTTACTTCAAGGAGTCCCTTGTGTTCCATGGGCATATGGAACACACATGGGCATAAAGAATCTACAGAGTCTTCCATTTTACAAAATAAATAACAGCTGTAGAAATTAATCATTAGCATGCCATAATCAACAGTGCTATTTTATTTATTGCTTGTTGTGTGGAAGGTGTTTTCTAGAGGCTTCATCTTTAGCCCTTGTGACAACCTTTTGAAGAAGAGAGTCGCATCAAAATCTCCCTGTGAAAGGAAAAGCACAGAGATCATGAACTCAGGCCCACCTCCTCTTCTGGAGAACCCAAGACACAGACTCAGAACTCCCTTTCTCACCACAGGAAAGAGGCACATGGAGGATATGGTAAATTGTAAAGAGTCTCATGCTGGGGGTGGTAACCTGGGCAATCTTTAAATTATTGTTCATGTTATTTTTCTTTTTTAACCTTGGTATATTGGGGGAGGGGATAAAAAAAGGAATCCTCTATTTTTTCTGTCAGTCTTTCCTCTCTCCCTAGTACCTAACACTGAGTGGTACTAAGTAAGAATAATTACTGCTTGCATTGTTGAACTAAAGAGAGCATGATCAGTAAGATTTTGGCAGCACCATGCTCTAGTGTCAGGGTGTAAGAGGTCAGAAAATGGGATCTCACTGAATCCCAGAGTAGGTTCTGGTTAATTGGGAAAGGGCAAATTGAAGCAATGCTTTTTTAAATTTAGAGAAGAGTGTGATTGGTACAACCTTTATACTTCCATGCTTCAGGTCCTCTTTAGTGGTTAAAATGGCAATGATTTTAGTGTCATGAATATTTTACATTTATGATTGGTTTCTCCCTTCCCAGTGTCTTAAAGCTGGAAACACACCTAACAGACTCTCACTGCTCAGGAGCCAGTATTGATTATTTCTTAAGAGAGAAAGTGGTGGGTAGACTTATTTGCCATGGTCTTAGAGTCCACAAAAGGCCTGGGGATTTTTAGAAACTTTATGAACTAAAAGTCCACAGAAGAGAAGGGTGGAAACAAACGATGCTTTAAAGCCACATAGCCAGCCAGGAAGCATGGGAGTGAGGTCTGTTGGTTTGCAATCTGTCTCCCACACTTTGGATTTTCAAACAAAGTCTATGTATTCATTTAGAGGTCTTATAGTAACAATAGTGAAATATTGTCAGAAACTTGAGTGATCACCATGGGTGTATTTGATGATCTTACAGACAAAAGTCATGAGGCTGGGATGTTACCAAGATTGTGCCTCGAGGGGGGGTATTCTCAATAGTCCTAGATAGATTATGCCTTGATCTTCGGTTTCGGGGCAGGGTGAGGCAGGATGTGCCTCCTTGTGAACTCTTTAAACTCCTCTTAACATCTTTTGTGTGTGTGGTCTGTGTGTATATATGTGGTGTGTGTGTGTGTGTGTGTGTGTGTGTGTGTGATATGTGTGTGTATTCATGTGCATGTGTTAAGAGTAGGTTATTTCATTACCCCACTTTCTCCAACAAAGAGCTCATCTGGAAAAAATAAGCAGAAAACCATTAGAATTAATTGACAACATACTAGCATTGACTTAACAGAAACTCACTGAATTTTCCATTCAAACAACAAAGAATATACATTCTACTCATGGAAACATCTCTAAAATACACCACATCCTTGGATGAAAAATGAATCCCAACAAAGTTAGAAATATTGAAATAGCTAAGTGTGTCCTATCTGATCACAATGCAATAAAACTTAAAACACACAGCTGGCAAATCTAGTAAGTGCACAGACTAATAGAGATTACAGAACCGATCAAAGAAGAAACCAAGGAAGAAATGAAAGTTTCCTAGAATAAAGTGAAGTAATTGAAAGGAAAATACAACAAAATTTCTGGGACATTAAAGGCAGTCCCACAAGGGAAATATATAGCTTTAAGTGACATACTGAAAATCAGAAAGAGCTCAAACAAACTACTTAATGATGTGCGGTTGGTTTGAATCATTAATAATAAACATCGAATCACCAATAATGTGTCAGTGTTGCATTAAGGAAAGAAATCAAAGCACTTCATCTCAGTGTTGTTTAGCCAAAAGTAGGGTCCATTATGACTCTTCCATACCTGTCTCTCATCAATAACCTCCACTCTCCTCTAGTATCCTCTGTTTTCCCTTTCCCCCTCCCTCCCCCGTCTGTGATAGTCTGGAAGGCTTTTTAAAAAAAAACCCACTGATGAGACTGTTTGTTTCGGAGGCCTTTGATTTAATGAGGTCTTGAATCCAGCCTCTTACCCGTTCTAGCTTTAGACTTTCTTTTTGTATATACCCACATGGCCCATTAAAGCCATTCCCAGACTACCAGGGACAGCTCTTGAGAAATGCCTGTTTCAGTGTTTGCTTATCTCTCTGGATTGATCATTTCTCATTGATCCTTATCTCTAGGCATTCTTTTTATTCTCATGTCAACTCAGGTAAGTCTAAGATTTAAAGAATGCTTTATTGACATTTTGGGTGTTCTATACCAGGAGTCATTTTCAGCTACCAAGTCTGTCAAACTACTGATACCTAATTGCAGCACAGACTGGCTCTCACTCTTGGTAATAAATAAATTTATTAGAGTACACAATATTTTGGGGAACACAATACCACCACATTTCCTCTCTTTTTGTCTAAAATTAAAAAAGCTTATAACTAATACAAGAAAAACTATCTTCAATTTCCTATTATTCCAGTCTGTAGTCATGTGGAATTTATAGCTGGTTGTAGAATGCAGACATATACCAGTATATACAACAAACTGATGCAGGTAAACTACAGAGCAATTATTAATGGAAACTGAAATGGGAGGGCCAGGAGAGTCTTAGAACTGACTACTTGAGTTGAGATTTGAAAAGAAAAAGTAGAGGGAGGTGAGCTAAAAAGTATGAAGGTGTGAAACAGGACGCTGAAGACTCCATGCCCAAAGTCACTTGAGTATCCCACTGTCTAGCGCAAATCCCAGTCTTGTCTTGGGGTTTTCTAGATTCCAGGCCAATAGCTTGGTCTGTCAGTCAGCAGTAGTCTAGTTCTACAGACCTTGTCCTCATGTCCCAGATATAGTCAGTCTGTATAAAGCCAGCTCTTGACTGTACTCATTTCCAATTCATGTGCCTTACTGGGGTTACCCATATTCTGGGGTTAGAGTTCTTCTACATCCTTATTGGGTCTACTGGGCATGTTGCACAGTCTAGTTATCCTGCCCTTCCTCAATTCCCTACCAGGCATTTTACCAATTACTCTTCATAATCTTCTTTCATTTTCTGCTCTCAAATACTCTGTGAAGGAGACTAGGCTTGGGCTTCAGTGGGTTGGTACAAAGATCTAGGATGAATTTCCCTTCAGCCCCCATGAAGGGTACCTTGCTCCCCAAAGGTCCCAGTGATGCTGGCTGTGAGGAACATGAGTGGACAGACTCAAGAGAGGGAGTGATATGGGTTCTATGTTCACTGCCCATCATATTGGAACCCTAAGGGATTCTAGAAGAAAGAAAATTGTAGTTCTAGTCTTCTTGGAAAAGAAAAGAAAAACAAAAATATTGAGGTGGCTCCCAGATATGTGCCTCCTGTATAGAACTCTCTTCTGAGTTTGGATCTATATGTTCATTTTTTGTTTAGTATTTATATTTAGTAATTTCAGGAGAATCTCAGAAGTGCAGCTTTCATCTTTTCTCTCAAATTATGTTACTCTTTCTCTTGTCCTGGTGAAGGCCACTGTGATCTTTTAGATACCCAGGCTAGGAACCAGAATAGAAGTCTGGTCTTGTTTCTCTTAAAGTCCTACCCTGTCCATTTTTGTTCCTTCTTCAATGACCACTCCCGTAACCCACTTCCTCACCACTACTCATTCGGCTGATGCTTCTTTCTCCCTGGAGCTAACCCAGTTTCTAGAACAAGCCAGAGTGAGCACACCAAAACCTCAGTGCTCAAAGTGGCATCTGTGGGCCAGCACATTGGTACCTTGTGAGAGTTCATTAAA